>NW_015170386.1:115333-125722 GCF_001447785.1 Gekko japonicus | reverse complement strand
GTTTATAAGATTATGCATGGGAAAGAGCAGGTAGAGAAAGAGGTACTTTTCTCCCTTTCTCACAATACAAGAAGTCATGGGCACTTAATGAAATTGCTGAGCGGTCGGGTTAGAACAGATAAAAGGAAGTACTTCTTCACCCAAAGAGTGATTAACACTTGGAATTCACTGCCACAGGAAGTGGTGGCGGCTACAAGCATGGACAGCTTCAAAAGGGAATTAGAAAGGCATACAGAGCAGAGGTCCATCAGTGGCTATTAGCCACAAGGTATAGATAGGGACTCTGGGGCAAGTGATGCTCTGTCATCTTGGTGCTTGGGGGGGCTCAACAGTGGGAGGGCTTCTAGTGTCTTGGCCCCACTGCTGGACCTCCTGATGGCACCTGGTATTTTTGGCCACTGTGTGACAGAGTGTTGGACTGGATGGGCCTTTGGCCTGATCCAACATTGGTGTCTCTTATGTTCTTATAGAGATAGAATTCAATAAGATCTGAACACCCTGAAAAAGTGGGTGGATTTGGACAAGATGCAATTTAACAAGGATAACTGCTGTGTTATCCTTGTTAGGAAGTGGTGGGTGCTACAACCATGGATGGCTTCAAAAGGGAATTAGATAAGCATCTGGAGCAGAGGTCCATCAGTGGCTATTAGCCACAAGGTATAGATAGGGGCTCTGGGGCAAGTGATGCTCTGTCTTCTTGGTGCTTGGGGGGGCAAAAGTGGGGGGGGGCTTCTAGTGTCCTGGCCCCACTGGTGGACCTCCTGATGGCCCCTGGTATTTTTGGCCACTGTGTGACACAGAGTGTTGGACTGGATGGGCCTTTGGCCTGATTCAACATTGGCATCTCTTATGTTCTTATGTTCTTACATTGGGGTAACAAAAATGAGGAACAGGCATACTGGATGAGGGAAACACGTCTGAGTAGCAGTGTGTGTAAACAAGATCTCAGGGTATGGGTGGACCGAAAGTTAACTACGAGCAGCCAGTGTGATGCTGTGACAAAAAAGGCTAATGCGATCTTGGGGTGTATCAACAGAGGCACAACATCCAAATCGCAAGATGCAATAGTCCCACTGGAAACTGCATTGGTCAGGCTGCACGTGGAGTCTCGTGTGCAGTTCTGGAGACCTCCCTTCAAAAAGGACGTGGACGGAATGGAGCAGGTGCAGAGGAGAGCGACGGGGATGATCGAGGGGCCTGGAGATTAAGAAGCCCTAAGGAAAGGCCGAGGGACTTGGGAATGTCCAGTCTGGAGAAGAGGAGGTTGAGGGGGGACAGGATGGCTCTCTTGAAGTCTTTGAAGGGCTTTTACTTAGAGGAGGGCAGGGAGCTGTTCCTCTTGGCAGCAGAGGAGAGGACTTGCAATAATGGGTTTATATTAAGGGCGAGGAGGTACCAGCTAAATTTTAGGAAAAACTTTTTGACAGACAGAGTTGTGCAAGAGTGGAATCAGTAGCCTCTGGAGGTGGTGAGCTCCCCCTCCCTGGCAGTCTTCAAGCAGCATCTGGACAAACCCTGGTCAGGGATGCTCTAGGCTGGTCCTGCATTGAACAGGGGGTTGGACTAGATGTCCTCAATGGACCCGTCGATTTCTTCCAGCTCTCAGTTCAGCGGTCCGATCTTGCTTCTGTGGCAAGTGATGGAGTTGCGTGGGGAGCCATCGGAACAGGCCGCACGTTAAACAATGTTGTTTGGATTGCAGAAACATGACCCCTTGGTCCTGCGGGCCTCACTCAGCTGGGATAAATCACAGTGAACATCTTTCTTCGCTTGCTTCGGAGTGAGCAAACCCTGTGGTGACAAGCAGTTTGTGACCGAGGCCACCCGAGAATTCAGCCTGACGAAAGGAGGCTGAAGTTGGTTCCTTATTCACACTTCCTTATTCATTCCTGACAAAGGACCTGGAGTCAGGGCACGGAATAGCAGCGTTTTGTCTTGCCGGGTCTCTCCAGGGTCATGCAAGACTCCACCAGTATTAAGCGCAGCATCCAGTCAAGTGGAGGGGAGGATTTTTTAAAAAACCCTTCTCTTCTCTCCAGATTTCCAATGAGGTGAAATTCTCCTCTGTGCTGAAGAACATAAGAATGGAAGAAGAGCCCTGCTGGATCAGACCAGTGAGGGTCCATCTAGTCCAGCATCCTGTCTCACACAGTGGCCAACCCGTTCCTCTGGAGGGCCAACAACAGGGCAGAGAGGCCAAGGCCTTCCCCCGATAAGAACATCAGAAGAGCCCTGCTGGATTAGACCCAGGGAGGGTCGGTCCATCTAGTTGAGCATCCTGTCTCACAGTTCTTCTGGAGGTACGACAACACGGCACAGAGGCTGAGGCCTTCCCCTGATGTTGCCTCCTGTGTGAGGTTTAGTGCCTCTGAACATGGAGGTTCCCTTTAGTCCCCCCGGGCTAGTAGATAATCGCTGCTGATAGGAGGAGACAAGAAGATTATTTACCTACCTGGTGAGGGGTGTAAAGGCTATGTTGATGCATCTGTGAGGAAAAGCTGAGGGACTTGGGAATGTTTCATCTGGAGAATAGGAGGTTGAGGGGGGACAGGATGGCCCTCTTGGCATAGAGGCCAAGGCCTTCCCCCATTAAAAACACCAGAAGAGCCCTGCTGGATCAGACCCGCGAGGGACCATCCAGTCCAGCATCCTGTCTCAAATGGTGGCCAACCAGTCCCTCTTCTTCTCCTCCTCCTCATCACAGGGGCCAGCCAGTTCCTCTGGAGGGCCAATAACAGGGCATAGAGGCCGAGGCCTTCCCCTGATAAGAACATCAGAAGAGCCCTGCCAGATCCGACCAGTGAGGGTCCATCTAGTCCAGCATTCTTGGGTCAGTTACACGTTATTGTAACGTGTAACAACAACAAGTTGAGCCAGCCGCAAAATGCCAGGAAGTGAGGTCGTGCATAGCTCTTAACAGTAAATCTTTCAGGCAGGCAGTCCTTTTTAGAATGAACACATTGTTTAAAAATATTATCTTGCAATACACACAGCTCACCTTCCTTTCCTTTCATTAATTAGCTCATTTGACCAAAGGTCTTAAGCATCATAACTTCACATAAAACATTGCATAACAGCAGTTAAAGCAACAGTTAGTTCAGAGATAAGTTGAGTGATCATCATATAATCATCGCAAATCACATACGTAAGGGACCTTGAAAATATTTAGAATAAAAGGATAAAACTCAATAACATTTAAAACAGGAGAAAATATAGTAAATGCATAATCCCCTTAATATCTAAGACTAGCTTTTTTTTTATGACTAAAAACAGGGCACATTACAATGGCATTTTAGACAGAACAGAGAAAGAGGAGGAGGAGGAGGTTGGATTTATACCCCACCCTTCACTTACTTAGGTCAAATCTGCATTTGCATTTTTAAATTAATTTCATGCTGCTGTGACCCCGTCTTTCTCTATGCTTGTTTGAATGTTGTTTGGAGAAGTTTCTTTTAAAGCAGAGCGGAGGTGCAATGACAGTGGAGCCGCCCCAAAGGACGACAAACATATGTGGACGTGCAAAAGTATGCTAGCACTCTTGAGGTGTGAAAATGACACCAAATGTAGACAGCTTTTCTGAAGACGGAGTAAAAAGGCTGGGACACCGGTGGGAAAGAGAAATGCAGATTCAGCCTTAGAGTGGCTTACAATCTCCTTTCCTTCCCCCTCCCCACAACAGACACCCTGTGAGGTAGGTGGCGCTGAGAGCGCTCTTTCCAGAATAGTCCTTGAGAGAACAGCTCTGAAAGAACGTGTGACTGACCCAAGGTCACACCAGGAGCTGCATATGGAGGAGGAGTGGGGAATCAAACCCGGATTGGAGTCTGCACTCTTAACCACGACACCAAACTGGCTCTCTACCAGTTGATAGACATTTTGCCACAGAAAGTGTTATTTCGGGATCAGAATCTGCCAGGAATGATCACCCAGGATTCCACAGGAAGTTGATATTTCAACAAAACTGGAATAATCCATCGGGACCTGGAGGAGTTTACCTTCAGAAATGGGGATAAAACCCTTACGCTGTGGTGGCAGCTGCTCCCAAAGTCACTTTGTTAAAAAGTTGCACAGCCTTTCAAATCTCCAGTAGCCAATTGGAAGCCCTGTTGGGTAAAAATCCCAACTGGACCCACCCACTTTCTAAAAACCCTTGATGGGCAGCAGAGAAGAAGAAGGAGAGGAAGAGAAGAAGAGATTGGATTTATGCCCCGCCCTTCACTACCCAAAGGAGTCTCAGAGCATCTCACAATCTCCTTCCCCTTCCCACAACAGACATCTTGTGTGGTAGGTGGGGCTGAGAGAGCTCTGACAGAAACTGCCCTTGAGAGAACAGCTCTGGGGGAACTTGTGACTGACCCAAGGTCACACCAGCAGCTGCATGCGGAGGAGTGGGGAATCAAACCCGGTTCTCCCAGCTTAGAGTCCACACACTCCTAACCATTACACCAAACTGGCTCTCTTGTTGTCAACAGGCGCTATGCCGCCCATGGGCCCCTGGTGCATATGCTGAATGCATTCACTGTGGTATGGCCCCAAAAAGCCTTGGGTCAGGAGGCCATGCTTGCACATCCAGCGCATCAGGAACAGCTCTACTCTGCCTTGTGCGCAGGCAGAGGATTGTCCCATGAATCGTGGTCCAGCTCAGGTGAGAGTTCAAGCCGCAAGCTTGCCTCTGACTGAAATACAGGGCTTGAGTGTCGGGCGGGAGAGCGCCCAACTGTGTTCTGTCTCTGCGCACATCGCACATGGCCTTCTGAAACTGTGATCTGCAGGGACCCATTTCCTTCCCCCACTGTAGTTCCATTTGGAAAGCGCTCCTACAGCCTTTTGACCTCCCCCTCGATCAATCCCCGGTAATTTATCTTCTTTAAAAGCTCCCCGATCGGCTATTTGTCAGCCATAAAGCTTATTAGCCAGAGATGATATCTCAAGATGTTTCTTAAAAAAAGAAAAAGAAAGAATTAAGCTTTTGCTGAGCGTTTTTGGCAATTGCAAGAATCAGTCCTGAAAAGAAGGGAAATCGCAGGTCAGGGTCTGCTCATTAGAGTTGCAAATGAGGAAGTGGTACATTTGCGCCTCCTGAAATGCAGGGAGGTTAAAGTGTTCCCATTTAATTAGATTCTCCTGTGCTGGGGGAAAAAGGGTATTTGGCAAGGAAATTGTCAAAATATTAAGTCCAATTAGATGGACTGCGGTCCTTCAGTGCAAATTGGACAAATTAGAGTCGTGGTTGTGTGTTTTTTTCCCTCTCTCCTCTCTGAAGGCTCTGCATTCAAACTATTCTTTTAAGTGTATCCTCTTTGTGCGGGGTAGTTTGTCTTTACTGGAAACAAGCCCAGGTGTTTGATGAGATAAAAATTGAAAGTGAAAACCTCATTCAAAGGAGGGAAAGCATTTGACTGCCATTTGCAGAGAAAATGTCCTATCTGGATTTAACTCTTCCTTGGGTGGGGGAGGGGGAGAATGGGACAAGTAGATAACTTTGGTCCCGCAAGGATCGCAGACTATAACCTCTGATGCATTATATGCAAGACATGAAATCTGTGCAGTTTAGGAATGATTGTTCTAATTTGCAGGGAATTGCATAGGGAAAGCAGGAGAAGGAAGAGGAAGAGGAGGAGATTGGATTTATACCCCGCCCTTCACTCGGAGTCCCAGACCGGCTTACAAACTCCTTTCCCTTCCCCTCCCCACAACAGGCACCCTGTGAGGTAGGCGGGGCTGAGAGAGCTCTGAGAGAAACTGGTCTTTCAAGAGCAGCTCTGAGAGAACTATGGCTTGCCCAAGGTCATCCAGCAGCTGCAAGTGGGGGAGTGGGGAATCAAACCCGGTTGTCCCGGATTAGAGGCCCCGGTCACATGGGCTGGAAAATGTGTGTGTGTGGGGGGGGAAGCATGGCTGTTAGCCCCGGAACAAAATAACGCACAGCAGCCCGATCACACGTCCCGTCGAGGTCTCGTGGTTCGGCCGTTAGGTGCCAATCACATGGCTATCCTGCAGCGTGGCAAAGAAGTGGCACGGTGTGATCACACCGGCAATCGCTAGGCACCGCTTCCATGGCAAATGGGAATTTTGCTGGACTTCCTAAGAACATAAGAGAAGCCAATGTTGGATCAACCCAATGGCCCATCGAGTCCAACACTCTGTGTCACACAGTGGCCAAAAATACCAGGTGCCATCAGAGGTCCAGCAGTGGGGCCAGGACACTAGGAGTCCTCACACTGTTGACCCCACCCCAAGCACCAAGAATACAGAGTATCACTTTCCCCAGCCTGAGAGTCCCTATCTATACCTTGTGGTTAATAGCCACTGATGGACCTCTGCTCCATATGCTTATCTAATTCCCTCTTGAAGCCGTCCATGCTTGTAGCCACCACCACTTCCTGTGGCAGTGAATTCCATGTGTTAATCACTCTTTGGGTGAAGAAGTACTTCCTTTTATCCGTTCTAACCTGACCGCTCAGCAATTTCATGGAGTGCCCACGAGTTCTTGTATTGTGAGAAAGGGAGAAAAGTACCTCTTTCTCTAGCCGCTCTATCCCATGCATAACCTTATAAACCTCGATCATGTCACCCCTGATGAAACCTGGTATTTCTTGCCACTGTGTGCCACAGAGTGTTGGACTGGATGGGCCACTGGCCTGATCCAACATTGGCTTCTCTTATGTTCTTAATCTGGGCAGCAGCTCAATAGCTCACTCACAACTTTAACGCCAGTCGCTCGCAATGTAGAATTTTTGCTCACAATACTCCACAGCTTAGAGGGAGCATTGGTGGACACTGGACAGATCCGGGTTTGATTCCCCACTCCTCCTCCACGTGAACCCTGCTGGGTGACCTTGAGCCAGTCCCAGTTCTCTCCGAACTCTCTCAGCCCCACCAGCCCCACAAGGTGCCTATTGTGGGGAGAGGAAGGTGATTGTAAGCCTCTTTGAGACACCTTTGGGTAGAGAAAAAAAGGAGATAAAACTTTTCTTCTTCTCTACATCTCTGCACTTATCAGGAAGCCATTTCTTTCCCATTTCCCCCCACATTGCTAATTCCATTTTTTATTCCTTCCCCTCCTCCAGCCTTGAACATTTTCTGGCTGCAATTTAAAAAGATATTTATATTTTAATTATTATCGGGACTCTGCCGGGACTGGGAGACAGAACTGCTTTGTGGAGTCCCGCTTCTGTTAACAGCTGTGGGTGAGAGATTGTAGGGCATTCCACACAGTCCCCACAACCTGAACATGGACACAAAATATAACGCAAGCACACGGGCGGGACTTCACACATCCTCAGAGTTATGCAAAATTCCCACTTACCTCAATGAACAAAGAAGAGAGATTGAAGAGAGTGAGAGAGGAGAGGAGAGGAGATTGGATTTATACCCCACCCTTCCTCCTCCACTTGCACCTGGCTGGATGACCTTGGGCAAGCCGTAGTTCTGGCACAGCTGTTCTTGAAAAAGAGCCGTTTTGCTCAGAGGTCTCTCAGCTCTGCCTACCTCACGGGGTGTCTGTTGTGGGGAGGAGAAAGGAAAGGAGTTGGTAAGCCGGTCTGAGTAAAGGGTGGGGTATAAATCCAATCCTCTCCTCCTCCTCTTCTTCTTCCCCAACCCAGAGTTTGCCCTTTTCAATGCTGCCGTACACTGGGTTGACACTTTCATGGAGCTACCCAGTATAAACCTGAGATCTTTTCCCCTCTCTGTCTCAGCAAGTTCAGACCCCATTCATCTATCCTTGAATTTTTTTTTGGGGGGGGGGTTTGCCCCAGTGTGCACCACCAGTTTGTTGTAGTGGTTAAGGGTTGGACTCTAATCTTTGACTCCCCACTCCTCCTCCACATGAAGCTGCTGGTGTGACCTTGGGTCAGTCATAAGTTCTCTCAGAGCTGTTCTCTAAAGAGCAGTCCTCAAAAGAGCTCTCTCAGCCCCGCCTACCTCACAGGGTGTCTGTTGTGGGGAGGGGAAGGGAGTTTGTAAGTCGCTCTGAGACTCCTTTGGGTAGTGAAGGGCGGGGTATAAATCCAGTCTTTTCTATTCCCTCTCTTACACTCACCAGCAGTGAACTTCATCTGCCTTATTGTTGCCCATTCCCTCATTTTGGGAGATCGTCGTACTAAGGGCATTCCAGTAGTATTCCACGTCACCCGAAAGCACATTTTGATCCTGAAAACATTTGCAGATGCAAATTAGTAAAGGTAAAGGTTCCCTTGCTCGAAAGCCAGTCGAGTCCGACCCTAGGGTTGCGGTGCTCATCTCCGTTTCCAAGCCAAAGAGCCAGCGCTGTCCGAAGACGTTTCCGTGGTCACGTGGCCGGCATGACTAAACACCAAGGCTGTGCACGGAACGCTGCCCCCTTCCCACCGAAGTGGTACCTATTTATCGACTTGCAATTTCTTGCTTTCGAACTGCTAGGTTGGCAGGAGCTGGAACTAGAGACGGGAGCTCGCTCCGTCATGGGGCAACTCGGGTCTTGAACTGCTGAACTACTGACCTTCCACAGCCTGCAGTTCAGCGCCTTAACCACTTGAGCCACCGCAGCTCCTAGATGCAAATTAGTGAAAGCTTTTTCTTCTCCCTTGAACCACCAGCCAATCAGGGGTCCCAAAGTGAGTGTCACAGTACTCCAATGATTTGTTTATTTATTTATTTTTCGGATTTTTATTCTGAACTACTGACCTTCCACAGCCTGCAGTTCAGCGTCTTAACCACTTGAGCCACCACAGCTCCCACAATAAAATTACATTACATTAAAATAATTAAAACAGTAACATTCAAAGGCAGCAGCAAAATACATAAGAAGAGAAGACTGTTAGGGTCATAGAGGTGGAATCAATGAGTAGAATCATAGAATCACAGAGCTGGAAAGGGCCTCCGGAGTCATCTAGTCCAACCCCTGCACAATGTACGAAATTCACAAATAAGAGGAAAATAAGAGAAGAGATTGGATTGGATTTATACCCCGCCCTTCATCTGGAGTCTCAGAGCGGCCTACAAACTCCTTTCCCTTCCCCTCCCCACAACAGACACCTTGTGAGGTAGCTGGGACTGAGAGAGCTCTTTCGAAAACTGCCTTAAGAGAACAGCTCTGACAGAACTATGGCTTGCCCAAGGTCATCCAGCAGCTGCAAGTGGAGGAGTGGAGAATCAAACCCGGTTCTCCCAGTTTAGAGTCCGCGCACTTAACCACTACACCAAATACCTCCCCCTCCACACCCCAGCGACCGCTGTTTCACACCCAGAAGATGACAAAAAAAAACAACAACCACGATCCCTGGCCAAACCGGCCTGGAGAAAAATGGCTTCCTGACCACAAAGTGGCGATCGATCTGCATTTCCCTGGGCGTGTAAGAAAGGGCCAGGAGAACTAAGCACTGAGGCAACCCTCCCTGCCCTCCCTCTCACGATCTGCCCAAGTTCACAGAATCTGCACTGCTGTCCGATGGCCGTCGAGCCTCTGCTTGGAAACCTCAAAAGAAGGAATGCATCAGTAGATTGGGAACTCTAGCAGGGAGGCCAGCTAAGATGGATGCCCACCACCTCACCCAAAGGCCTGGTAGAACAATTCCATTTTACAAGCCTTGTGGAATGATAAAATTGTCACCCAGGTCAATACTGAGAATGATACCATCACTAAGAACAAATGAAGCCACTTGTGCATGAGGGCAATCCTTCCCGGACAGTCATGGGACGCGCTTAACCAATCGGGATCACTGGTTCCCCTTAGCCTGAAAATGCGTCAGTAGATTGGGAACACGAGCAGGGAGGCCAACTAAGATGGACGCCCACCGCCTCACCCAAGGCCTGGTGGAACCACAGTTCCATTTTACAAGCCTTGTGGAATGATAAAATGTCACCCAAGTCAATACTGAGAATGAACAAATGAAGCCGTTTGTGCATGAGGGCAATCCTTCCCGAACAGTCATGGGACGCGCTTAACCAGTCGGGATCACTGGTTCCCCTTAGCCTGAACAGGTGAATACTTTAGCTCCCTTTCAGAGACGGCTTCCCCCATCCGAAAAGACTGCCGAACATTTGGGCAAAAGTATCTTCCCTTCCCCTCAGTACAGCTCAGCCCATAACACATCATGAAACTGCCTCCCTGTCAGCGAAGAGATATTAAGAAACCACTAATGAATAGCTGTGGTCCTGTTTCTATTCCCTCATCCCTCCCCCCACGCTCATTAATTATAATATTGGAAGTCATTAGAATATTACTCTGACATTTAAAGCTTCCCCTAAATTGGCACTGTCTGCAAAATGGAGGAATGAGCTACCAGTGAGAAACGCCCAGGTAAGGAGGGAGGAAGAAGAAGAGATTGGATTTATACCCCACCCTTCACTACCCAAGGGAGTCTCAGGCCAGCTTACAAACTCCTTTCCGTTCCCCTCACCACAACA
>NW_015170386.1:110546-115257 GCF_001447785.1 Gekko japonicus | reverse complement strand
ATAGCTAGCAATCCAAAACAGTCCAGTGGCACCTTTAAGACCTAGTTTTATTCAGGTACAAGCTCTCCCTCATCTGTGAGGACAGATCTACACATTTTCCCCCCCCCCAATAGCTAGCAATCCAAAACAGTCCAGTGGCACCTTTAAGACCTAGTTTTATTCAGGTACAAGCTCTCCCTCATCTGTGAGGACAGATCTACACATTTTCCCCCCCCCCAATAGCTAGCAATCCAAAACAGTCCAGTGGAGTCTGAGCAGTTGCTGTTGCCTTCTGACACACTTCCGGTGATGTCAGGGGGTGTGGCATATGCAAGTAAGTTATGCTGATGAGTTATGCTAATGAGCTCCTGCACCTCTTTTTCTATGAAATGACCCCTGGCCAGAACTATGGCTTGCCCAAGGTCATCCAGCAGCTGCAAGTGGAGGAGTGGGGAATCAAACCCGGTTCTCCCAGAGCAGAGTCTATGCACTTAACCACTACACCAAACTGGGAGGGAGGGAGACAGAAAAGCCATTTTGGTAGTGTTTGGTTCAACCACTTGCTGGAGATACAACTTGGAGAAACGGAGAAGGGGATGCATTGTGTGGAACTACATTTGAAAAAACAGAATGACGGGGCAGTCCTAAATCAAAGTTAGCCTTGTCTAAGATCATTGAATTCAATGTTTATCCACTAGTTGGCAAGTTTGTGCTTGATAAGCCCCTTCAAAAACCCAATGACTCCAAATCATAGAGGTTGGGGCAAATCCTAGAGTGTCATCCCGACAGGATGTCATTTCCAGTTTTGCGCCTCGAGTGACGGTGCTTACTGCACTCGCCATCAAACATTCTTAAATAATTCAGCTATACAAGATTTGGTGGACAGTGATGGAAGAGAAAAATTCTTCCTTCTCTACCATCCATGCCATTACGTAAGATTTCAACTGGGTTTCATAGAGTGCTCTGTAAGAACATCAGAAGAGCCCCGCTGGGTCAAACCACTGAGGGTCAAGCAACCTGCCTCACACAGGGGCCAACCAGTTCCTCTGGAGGGCCAACAACAGGGCAGAGAAGCCAAGGCCTTCCCCTGATAAGAACATCGTAAGAGCCCTGCTGGGTCAGACCAGTGAGGGTCCATCTAGTCCAGTATCCTGCCTCACACAGGGGCCAACCAGTTCCTCTGGACAGCCAACAACAGGACAGAGAGGCCGAGGCCTTCCCCTGAGAAGAACCTCAGAAGAGCCCTGCTGGATCAATTCAGTGAGGGTCCATCCAGTCCAGCATCCCGTCTCACACAGTGGCCAATCAGTTCCTCTGGAGGGCCAACAACAGGACACATGTTAGAAGAGCCCTATTGGATCAGACCAGTAAGTCTATCTAGTCAAGCATCCTGTTGTACACAGTGGCCAACTAGTTCCTCTGGACAGCCAACAACAGGGCATAAAGGTTGAGGCCTTCATAAGAACATCAGAAGAGCCCTTCTGGATCAGACCAATGAGGGTCCATCTAGTCCAGCATCCCGTCTCACACAGTGGCCAGCCAGTTCCTCTGGGGGGGCAAATGACAAGGGATGAAGGCCAAGGCCTTCTAAGAAGAGTCCTACTGGATCAGACCAGTAAGTTCATCTAGTCCAGCATCCTGTCTCACACAGTGGCCAACCAGTTCCTCTGGACAGCCAATAACAGGGCATAGAGGCTGAGGCCTTCCCCTGATGTGGCCTCCTGGCTCTGGAATTCAGATTCCGTCTGTTTTGGTGTGAGTCTTTCACCCCGGACTGCCAGGGCTCCAGGGGTTAGGGGATCCCTAACCCCCAACTCCCATTTCATGCCACCCCTTTGAGTGGCAGCACAGAAATAAACAAACAAAAAATGGCTGCTGGTCCTACGTTGTGACATCACTTCTCGGGAAAACCTGGAAGTGATGTCTATCCCCTCTAGGAATTGCTGGAAACTCTCAGAAACTCTCAGAAATACCACTAACAGCCCCCCCCCCGATGTCCTTGCCCCCTCAGTCTCCCATTGGTTACCAGGTCATGGCTGGCAACCCAAACCCTCCAACAAAGTTAGAAACCTCTCCTTCTGTTGCAAACCGACCAGCTCCCTTGACAACCGGAGGTCAAAGACCTATGAAACGAGGGAAGAGGACATTAAACACATGCAGGTTTACAGTATCTTTTTAATGGCAACCACATTAACTGTATTTGCCAGGCATTTTACATTTAATGAAATGAGAAATTTCATAACCTTCCGCTCTGTGTAAGAAGTCGATCTTTTTTATTAACTCAATATCATGTTATTTACAATGGAAGGGCAGCAAGCTAGCCTTGGGCACTTACAATATGCACGCATACACACACACATTAAAGCCTCTGTTTACAATTGCTCGGTGGTTTGCAAGCCAAGGACACGATAGGGATAAATTACAAAAATCGACGGAAATAAAAAGGTCTCCGACGGCATCCTGGAGGAAACCTGGAGTGCCTCACAACTGCTGTCTGCCAGCTCATGGGCAGGAGAAGCCAGGCACTTCAGCTTAATGAGAAACCAGGGGACATTTCCTGCAGGAGCATACAGGAGCGGAGCTCCAGCAGTAAGGAGCCCAGGGGGCGGGCACATGCAACAAGCCCCACCCCCTGCTCCCAGTAGCCCTCAGTCAGAGCAAGAAGCATCCAGGTAAATTGCAGAGCCCCCCCCCCCAGGTTCCCCAGTCCAAAACAGTCCAGTGGCACCTTTAAGACCAAGTTTTATTCAGGTACGGGCTCTCCCTCCTCTGTGAGGGCAGATCTGCACGTTCCCCACCCCCCAATAGCTAGCAATCCAAAACAGTCCAGTGGAGTCTGAGCAGTGGGTTTGCCTTCTGACACACTTCCAGTGATGTCAGGGGGTGTGGCATATGCAAATACGTTATGCTAATGAGTTGTGCTAATGAGCTCCTGCACCTCTTTTTCTACGAAATGACCCCTGCTTAGAGATATATTCACCATTGAATAAGTGCCTGCAGAGCAGCCTTTTAAAATAAGACATAGATTAGCCCACACACATCTCATGTCTTCATTCTGGGGTGTGGGGGCAACTGGAAAGCCCTCCTCAAGCTGCAGAATAGAAACAATGAGCACAGCAATGCTGGTCAGCATGATCCTGATTGGGAGAGGTTTTCTGCTGGGGTGGTTTCTTTGTCACATATATTTCTCCTTTCCACAGCTCACTTCCTGGGAAACAGATCAAGATGGGTAGCCTGGTTAGACTGTCTGTAGCAGTAGAAAAGAGCAAGAGCAAGAGTCCAGTAACACCTTAAAGACTAACAAAATTTGTGGCAGGGTATGAATTTTCATGAGTCACTGCTCACTTCTTCAGATATCTAAAGAAATTAGCAGCGACTTACAAAAGCTCATACCCTGCCACAATTTTTGTTGGTCTTTAAGGTGTTACTGGACTCTTGCTCTTATTGACCTAGAAAAATGAACCCAGATAACTTTCTTTCTTCTTCTTCTTCTTCTTCTTCTTCTTCTTCTTCTTCTTCTTCTTCTTCTTCTTCTTCTTCTTCTTCTTCTTCTACGAAATGACCCCTGTGAGAAGCTAAGGCCAGAATTTTTCACAAATGCATTTGGATTATCCCAGCATCTTCCATGATGCTCAGGAACACTCATACAGCAATGACTCTCCCTCACTAGTGATGTGCGAGGGATTCCCCAATCTTGATTTGGCATTGGGCTTGGCTTAAACATATGCTCCCCAATGGAAACTAAATCGTATTGGGGTGGATCCTACCCCTGCCTTACTACTCCACTGAACCATGTTTGAAGAATTCCTCCAGGCTAAGGAACTCTCCTCCAATTTAAGTGGCTGTTCTGTTGGAGGAAGAGACACAAATTGAAAGAAGACAACTTAGACTTCCTCCAACTTAAGTGATTCTTTTGTTCGCTGGACTTAGACTTCCTCCAAATTAGTTAGTTCTTCCATTGGAGAAAGATACATTTAAGTTGGAAGAAGACAACTTAGATTTCCTCTAGCATAAGTGGTTCTTCTGTTGGAGGAAGAGACATTTAAGTTGAAAGAAGACAACTTAGATTTCCTCAACTTAAGTGGTTCTTCTGCTGGAGGAACAGACATCTAAGCTGAAAGACGACAACTTAAGATTTCCTCCAACATAAGTGGTTCTTCTATTGGAGGAAGAGACATCTAAGCTGAAAGAAGACAACTTAGATTTCCTCAACTTAAGTGGTTCTTCTGTTGGAGAAACATACTTCTAAATTGAACATCCCAATCCACCATGGAAGCTTGCCGAGTGACCTGGGCCCAGTCACACACTCTCAGCCTAACCTACCTCACAGGGTTGTTGTTGTAAGGTTAAATGGAGGAAGAAGAAGAAGAAGAAAAGGAAGAGATTGGATTGATACCCCACCCTTCATTTGGAGTCTCAGAGCGGTTTACAAACTCCTTTCCAGGGGTCATTTCGTAGAAAAAAGAGGTGCAGGAGCTCATTAGCATAACTCATTAGCATAACTTATTTGCATATGCCACACACACCCCTGACATCACCGGAAGAGTGTCAGAAGGCAACACCCACCGCTCAAGCTCCACTAGACTGTTTTGGATTGCTAGCGGGGGGGGGGAGGAGAACGCACAAATCTGTGCAGGAAGGAAGGAGGGGAAAAGAGAAGTACAGAAGGAGGGAAAGAAAGAGAAGGAAACAAGGAGGGATAGAGGGAAAGAAAGAGTGAGAGAAGGAAATA
>NW_015170386.1:103116-108142 GCF_001447785.1 Gekko japonicus | reverse complement strand
CGACTTCAGAATTAGATAGATAGATAGATAGATAGATAGATAGATAGATAGATAGATAGATAGATAGATAGATAGATAGATAGATAGATAGATAGATAGATAGGTAGGGACTCTGGGGCAAGTGGTGCACTGTTTGATGCTTGGGGGGGAGTCAATAGTGTGAGGGCTCCTAGTGTCCTGGCCCCACTGCTGGACCTCCTAATATCAGTTGTTATTTTTGGCCACTGCGTGACAGAGTGTTGGACTACATGGGCCATTGGCCTGATCCAACATTGGCTTCTCTTATGTTCTTATGCTCACCTAGTTATCCTTTGTGAAGGATGCTTCTTTTGATCAAATTGTTGGCCAGACGTTTTGGCACCTTGTAGCCTGAATTCAAATCCGTGAAGTCCACCGGCATTTCAAGGCAGCGACAGGTTCCCTCTACATGAGATGGGCTAACAGCACAGCAACACATGTCTCTGAGACTAAGAAGCAGGTGCCAGATGGTGGTAAATGTGCATCGTTTCATTTAAGTCATGATCGCCCTCAGTTTGGAGGAGGCCATGAAAACACCCCAGGCTTGATTTTCATCTACGGAAACGTTCCGAGTTCTCTGGAAGGCATGGAAGCTCCGAGTCTGTTTGGTATTTCTGTTATTGTGTCTTCAGTGTGGAACGTGTTAATGATCTCTCTCATCGAGACGAGCTGGTCTGTGAAGTTGTAGAATGCCTGTCATTACGGACTAACGACGGGAAGGGTATCCCAGCCTAATTATGAAGCCTTTAGCACCATCCATTCAATTCACTTCTCTGAGATTCTAATCTAATTTGCCATGTTCCAGCTATTAATGAGGGGGGAACTCAACAGTGGAAGTGAAGCTTAGGGGAAGGGCTGTGGCTGAGTGGTAGAGCAACTGCTTGGCATGCAGAAGGTCCCCGGTTCAATCCCCAGCATCTCCAGTTGGTCTGATTCAGCATCAGGCAACTTCATCATGGGTGTGTTGGAGAGGGGACATGGCTCAATGGTAGAACAACTGCTTGGCATGCAGAAGGTCCCAGGTTCAATCCCCGGCATCTCCAGTTAGAAAAGGACCAGGCAGGAGGTGATGGGAAAGACCTCTGCCTGAGACCCTGGAGAGCTGTAGAGAGGGGCTGTTGCTTAGTGGTAGAGCATCTGCTTGGCAGGCAGAAGGTCCCAGGTTCAATCCCCAGCATCTCCAGTTGGTCTGATTCAGTATCAGGCAACTTCATCATGGGTGTGTTGGAGAGGGGACATGGCTCAATGGTAGAACATCGCTTGGCATGCAGAAGGCCCCAGATTCAATCCCTGGCAGCATCTCCAGTGAAGGGACCAGGCAGTAGGTGATGTGAGAGACCTCTGTCTGAGACCCTGGAGAGCCGCTGCCAGTCTGAGTAGACAATACTAACCTCGAGGGACTGACGATCTGATTCAGGCAGTTTCCTGGTATCATCATATGATACTTTGGGGAGGGGCTGTGGCTTGGTGGTAGAGCCTCTGCTTGGCATGCAGAAAGTCCCCGGTTCAATCCCCAGCATCTCCAGTTGGTCTGATTCAGCATCAGGCAACATCATCATGGGTGTGTTGGAGAGGGGACATGGCTCAATGGCAGAACGACTGCTTGGCATGTAGAGGGCCCCAGGTTCTATCCCCGGCACCTCCAGTTGGTCTGGCAGTTTCATGTGTTTATTGTGTAGGGGACATGGCTCAATGGTAGAGCAACTGCTTGGTGTGGTGGTTAAGTGCGCGGGCTGTAGTCTGGGAGAACAGGGTTTGATTCCTTGCAGCTGCTGGATGACCGTGGGCAAGCCATAGTTCTGATAAGAGCTGTCCTTGAAAAAGAGCAGTTTCTGTCAGCGCTCTCTCAGCCCCCGCCTACCTCACAGGGTGTCTGTTGTGGGGAGGGGAAGGGAAAGGAGATTGTAAGCCGCTCTGAGACTCCGAGTGAAGGGTGGAATATAAACCCAATCTTTTCTTCTCTTCTTGGCATGCAGAAGGTCCCAGATTCAATCCCCGGCATCTCTAGTTGAAAGGACCAGACAGTAGGTGATATGAAAGACCTCTGCCTGAGACACTGGAAAGCAGCTGCCAGTCTGAGTAGACAATACTGACCTTGATGGACCAAGAGTTTGAATCAGTATAAGGCAGCTTCCTGTGTTTCAATCAGGGAAACCACAGGATGGTATCGTCTCCCTCCCTTCTTCTTGTCAATCATGTGTTCTAGATTCTCCCAATGGAAGTCTGTCCAGCTAAACTGCCATCCAAGTACTGACTGGGGTCGATCCTGCTTAGCTTCTGTTAAACGGTGGGCTCCATGGATGAACAGACCCCAAGTACAGTGATCAGCTCTACTTTATTAGTGATTTCAACAAGGAGAAGGAAGACAAAACCCCAGGCAGAAGCCTGGTTTTTAAGCATGGGGGGAAACCACACCCCAAACACTCCCACTCCCAACGATAGGCTGTTTACATCACATTCTTTCTCTGTTGGTCCATTCTAGGATCCTAGCCAACTATTGTTTTGTGGCCGCAAGCTCAACCCGACCCCAGGGCTAGCTTAGGGATGACTCATCCTTAGTACACAACAGCTTCCAAGACCCGGTGAGACTGGGCTAGCCCTAGGTCATCCAGGCCAGGGACTGCAAAGTTATACAACACAAACTTTGACAGCGATCTTCCATGTGTTCCATTCATGGTTTCCATTGTGAGAGTCTGAGTCAGGGATGTCCTCCTGGCAGTCATGACCACGTTGATATTCACAGCATATCTTCATGGGGCTCATTTGGAATTGCAAACAGATCGGCAAGAGGAGCTCGCAGTTGCAATGAACTTTACATATTGTGTAGGCTTCTTGAGAGGAAAAAACCGTCGTGAGCAAGGTGTGCTCGATGTTTAAACGACTAAAATCCCCGGCAGCATCTCCAGTTAAAAGGACCAAGGCAGTAGGTGATGTGAAAGACCTCTGCCTGAGACCCTGTAGAGCTGCTGACAGTCTGAGTAGATGATACTGACTGATAGACTGAGGGTCAGAAGGAGGAGGAGGAGGAGAAGGAGAAGGGGAGAAAGAGAAGGAGAATAAAAAGAAGCCCTTCGTCACCCAAAGAGTGATGAACACATGGAATTCCCTGCCACAGGAGGTGGTGGCGGCTACAAGCATGGACGGCTTCAAGAGGGAATTAGATAAACATATGGAGCAGAGGTCCATCAGTGGCTATTAGCCACAAGGTACAGATACGAACTCTCAGGCTGGGGCAAATGATGCTCTGTATTCTTGGTGCTTGGGGGGGGCGACAGTGGGAGGGCTTCTGGTGTCCTGGCCCCACTGCGGGACCTCCTGATGGCACCTGGTATTTTTGGCCACTGTGTGACAGAGTGTTGGACTAGGTGGACCATTGGCCTGATCCAACATTGGCTTCTTTTATGTTCTTAAGAGCAGAGGTCCATCAGTGGCTATTAGCCACAAGGTATAGATAGGAACTCCGGGGCAAGTGATGCTCTGTATTCTTGGTGCTTGGGGGGGGGGCAACAGTGGGAGGGCTTCTGGTGTCCTGGCCCCACTGCTGGACCTCCTGATGGCACCTGGTAATTTTGGCCACTGTGTGACAGAGTGTTGGACTGGATGGGCCATTGGCCTGATCCAACACTGGCTTCTCTTATGAGAAGAAGAAGAAGAAGAAGAAGAAGAAGAAGAAGAAGAAGAAGAAGAAGAAGAAGAAGAAGAAGAAGAAGAAGAAGAAGAAGAAGAACAACAACAACAACAACAACAACAACAACAAGATGATATTTGATTTATAACCCACCCAAGGTCACACCAGCAGCTGCATGTGGAGGAGTGGGGAATCAAACCCAGTTCTCCCAGATTAGAGTCCGCGCTCCAATCCAGGAGCATCTGGGTCATTAGGAGACACCATCTGGGTCATCTCAAGGCTTCAAGCTAGAACAGCAGCTACAGGAGCTCAGAGGCATCTGAACAACAGCAGCCAGAACGAAAAGGCAAGAACATTAATCTTCCTTACTCCAGAGAAGAGCCCTTGGTGTTCCTTCTCGGAGATATGTGGAAGGGGGAAATGGAGTCATCCCTGTGAATACAGTTCTGAATATTTTCCTACCTTCTCTGGACACATGGCCTCCCATTTAGCCCCCCCCTTTAATACTTCTCACTCCCACCCAATTCATCATTCTTCGGATGAGGCTACATGAACCAGACTTGACTGGCGAGGGCTGGAACGTCCAGCTGGCAGAGAGCGAGGGCATTCATTTCCCCCTCCAGTTAATGTCTGCACTTTCCCATAAAAGCTCTCTAGCCGTCCCTCCACAGCATCATTCTGGATACAGACGATAACAAGGCCGGGCTGTAATTTAGGGCACCCCTACATGGTCATACCGGGGTGGTGAACGTGATGGGCATGGAAGAAGGCGGAAGAGGAAGCGAGCCCCTGTTATGGGCATGGGAGGCTGCTTGGGCAGGTGAGACTCGAGTTGCCAGGCAACCAGAGGGGAAGTGGCTGCTGCCCTCTCGTTCGGCTTCCATCCGGTTGCCAGACAAGCGAGGAGAGCGGCTCCCTTTCCCACCTCCCCGAAAGTCTTTTTTGGGAGCTGAACACCTCGAGAGGCCTCCCAGCTCCATGACTCACCACAGACGGCCGGCCTTTTGCGGGCAAGGCGAGAGGTTTGCAAGGAGAGGGGTTCCCTCTGCACTCTTCTCCGGATGGAGGTCGGGTATTCCCCTTCTTTGGGGGAGCCGGGTGCCCCTGGTTCAGATGAGCTCACAAAGATCTTAGAGGTTCTCGGACTTCTCAACGAGATCATGCTCATCAGTCTTATCACGAGACTTTGGGCTTCCCTTGTAAACCCTCGGATGTTTTCTTCCAGAAGCTGCTGGTGTGACCGTAGGCCAGGGGTTATTTCCTGCAGGAGTGGAGCTCCGGTAGTAAGGAGCCCAGGCGGCGGGCACAGGCAACAAGCCCCACCCCCTGCTCCCAGCAGCCCCCAGTCAGAGCAAGAAGCAGCCAGGTGAGTTGCAGAGG
>NW_015170386.1:102144-103044 GCF_001447785.1 Gekko japonicus | reverse complement strand
ATAGCTAGCAATCCAAAACAGTCCAGTGGAGCCTGAGCGGTGGGTGTTGCCTTCTGACACACTTCCGGTGACGACAGGGGGTGTGGCCTATGCAAATAAGTTGTGCTAATAAGTTATGTTAATGAGCTCCTGCATAACTTTTTCTACAAAATTACCCATGCCTTAGGCAAGCCATAGTTCTGTCAGACCTGTCCTCGAAAGAGCAGTTCTCGAGAGAGCTCTCTCGGCCCCACCCACCTCACAGGGTGTCTGTTGAGGGGAGGGGAAGGGAAAGGAGATTGTAAGCCACTCTGAGACACCGAGTGAAGGGCAGGGTATGAATCCAATCTCCTCCTCCTTCTCCTCCTCTTCTTCCGGTACAATTTGGCGGCCACCCCATCATAACCCACTTGTCTATTAAAGGAGCTCTCTGTTCAGTACTTGTGAGTGACACTGAAGAGGGTGGAAATGAAGATTTGACTCTCACAAACCACAGACAAGATAGTATGCACATTGCATGCGTGCGTGACGTGGGCATGATGCGTCAGGCCATTGATCTATCGAGGTTCAGCCTCGTCTCCTCTGGCTGGCAGCAGCTCTCAGAGGTCTTCCCCCTCACCAACAACCTGACCCTTTGGATTGGGGGCGCCAGGGACTGGATTTAAGGTCTTCTGCATGCAGTTTGTTTAGAAAATGCAATTAAAAATTGAGCCCTTTTAGGGCTGTTTAAAAAAAAAAAAGATCTGGATATGTTTTTGTGATGGTCCCAGGATGTCTCTGACACCCAGAAGAAGTCTCAGCCAGCTATGTGGACATTCAGCAAGCGAGTCAGCTAGGGGTGAATGGGCCAAGCCAAAGGACCAATCTCCTTGGAGAAGCTCTGACCCGAAAAAAAGGATGTCTTCAGACAGCCATTGCTCA
>NW_015170386.1:99923-102127 GCF_001447785.1 Gekko japonicus | reverse complement strand
CAGGAATTCTGCTTGTGAAGAGCCTTTTTATGGATGCCGTTTATTACACCCATTATTTCTGTGCATGGCAGTTGGACACACATCGTGAATTAAACTCGGGAAGGCTTTATATTCCACCACCAGGCAACGACATCGCCGTAAATATCTCGCCAACACGGCCAGGCCTGGCTAGCATTAAACCAGATATATTCAGCAGCCCGTAGAGAGGAGCGCAATGTATTTGAGGCTGTCCATTCAGTCCCTCTAACCAGTGTTAACTATGTAGACAGCACTGTAATTGTCAAACTGGTTCTGGGAGAGAGATCCAGGTGGGTCGCCGTGTTGGTCTGAAGCAACAGAACACAATTTGAGTCCAGTCTTGGTACCTTTAGGACCAGCAAAGTTTAATTCTGGGTATTGGCTTTGGTGTGCATGCACACTTCATCAGTATATCTGCATGCACATGAAAACTTATAGCCAGGTTGGTCTTAAAGGTGCCACTGGACTCAAATAAGTGAGCAGTGACTCACAAAAGCTCATACCCTACCACAATTTTTGTTGGTCTTGAAGAAGGAGGAGGAGGAGGAGGAGGAGGATATTCCACCACTACCTGAAGGAATATCAGAGCAGCTCACAATCACCTTTCCCTCCCCTCCCCACAACAGACACATTAAGCAGTACCGAAATTATGTAATAGGATCCCATTTACAATAAGCTCTACTCAGCACTCTGAAGATGCCATTTTTCCAGGGGAACCTCCATGTTCAGAGGCAGTCCACCTCAGAATCCCAGAGCCAGGAGCCAGGCAGCAACATCAGGAAAGGCCTTGGACTCTATGCCCTGTTGTTGGCCCTCCAGAGGAACTGGTTGGCCACTGTGTGGGACAGGATGCTGGACTACATGGACCCTCACTGGTCTGATCCAGCAGGGCTCTTCTGATGTTCTTATCAGGGGAAGGTCTTGGCCTCTCTGCCCTGTTGTTGGCCCTCCAGAGGAACTGGTTGGCCACTGTGTGGGACAGGATGCTGGACTACATGGACCCTCACTGGTCTGATCCAGCAGGGCTCTTCTGATGTTCTTATCAGGGGAAGGCCTTGGCCTCTATGCCCTGTTGTTGGCCCTCCAGAGGAAATGGTTGGCCACTCTGTGAGACAGGATGCTGGACCACTTGTCTGATCCAGCAGGGCTCTTCTGATATTCTTATAAGGCCTCAGCCTCTTTGCCCTGTTGTTGGATCTCCAAAGGAACTGGCTGGCCACTATGTGAGAAAGGTTGCTGGACTAGATGGACCACTGGTCTGATTCAGCAGGGCTCTTCTGATGTTCCAACTAGGACTGACCCTGCTTTGCTTCCAAGATCAGACAAAATCGGGCTAATCCAGGTCAGGGCTTATAGTACTTACTATACTTATTTACTATAGTTGTAGCTCACCTTTTTAACTGAGAATAAAAATGGATTGCACAGTGTAAGTGGATTCAATCAAGACCATCACAGAACATATACGTCAAATGTTGAGAGCCACTTTGGTGTAGTGGTTAAGAGCGGCGGACTCTAACCTGGAGAACCGAGTTTGATTCCCCACTCTTCCACATGCAGCCAGCTGGTGTGACCTTGGGTCAGTCACGGTTCTCTCAGAGCTCTCTCAGCCCCACCTACCTCACAGGGTGTCTGTTGTGGGGAGAGGAAGGGAGAGGAGATTGTAAGCTGCTTTGAGACTCCTTTGGGTAGTGAATGGCAGGGTATAAATTCAATCTCTTCTTCTTCTTCTTGATGTGTTGGACTGGGTCAGTCACGGTTCTCTCAGAGCTCTCTCAGCCCCACCTACCTCACAGGGTGTCTGTTGTGGGGAGAGGAAGGGAGAGGAGATTGTAAGCTGCTTCGAGACTCCTTTGGGTAGTGAAGGGCGGGGTATAAAATGAACTCTTCTTCTTCTTACACATAAACATTGACCAAAGAGCCAATGGCAGTTTTGCTAGCTTTTTCTTAATGGTGCTTTGCCATGTGAAAAACTGAATGAGGGAAATGCACTGTAACTTTGCGATTTGCTTATGCATTTATTTTTTAAATACTTTTGCACCGTGGAATATAAAGGGACATCAGAGTACAAAGAGATAGTCTTAAAACTGCCTCCAAATAGTCCCTGTGGCAAAAGGACCACTAAGGAAATAGTTGTGCATTTTTAGAAAACGGAAATGTCACATCGCCTCCTCATCCTCTCCGTAATA
>NW_015170386.1:92722-98530 GCF_001447785.1 Gekko japonicus | reverse complement strand
AAGAGGAGGAGGAGGAGGAGGAGGAGATTGGATTTATACCCCACCCTTCACTACCCAAGGAAGTCCCAGAGCAGTTTACAAACTCCTTTCCCTTCCCCTCCCCACAACAGACACCCTGTGAGGTTAGGAGGAGGAGATTGGATTTATACCCCGCCCTTCACTACCCAAGGGAGTCCCAGAGTGGCTTACAAACTCCTTTCCCTTCTCCTCCCCACAACAGACACCCTGTGAGGTGGGTGGGGCTGAGAGAGCTCTGACAGAAACTGCTCTTTTTCAAGAACAGCTGCGCCAGATCTATGGCTGGCCCAAGGTCATCTTGCAGGTACAAGTGGAGGAGTGGGGAATCAAAACCGGTTCTCCCAGATTAGAGTCCGCACACTTAACCATGACCCCAAAATTCAAGCCGTATTATTTCCCATTACTATGTTTGGGTGTGAAAGTCGGGCAATGAAGAAAGTGGACAGGAAGAAAGTTGATTCATTTGAAAATGTGGTGTTGAGGGGGAGTCTCATGGACCACCAACAAGACACAGAAGTGGGTTCCAGACCAAATCGAGCCTGAACTCTCTCTCGAAGCTAAAATGACTTAACTGACGCAATCATACTGTGGTCACATTACGAGAAAAGAAGACTCACTGGAAAAGACAATCATGCTAGGAAAGGTTGAAGGCAGTAGGAAAAGAGGAAGACCCAGCAGGAGATGGATGGACTCCGTCAAGGAAGCCACGATCCTCAGTTTGCAAGACCTGAGCAAGTCTGTTAAGGAGAAGATGTTTTGAAGGTCATTAATTCATAGGGTCGCCATCGGTCCGAAGCAACCAGATGGCACTTAGCAGACACAAACATCGAGTCGTATTCCACTTACAGTGACTGTATAGGGTTTTGTTTACAGCAAGAGAGGAGCAGAGGCGGTTTCCCACTGCTGTCCTCCTCACAGCAAGCCCAGGTTTCTTTAACCGTCTCCCATCCAAGAATGAACCCATGCTGACCTTGCTTAGCTCTGATGACATTTGAAGGTCATTAATTCATAGGGTCGCCATCGGTCGGAAGCAACTAGATGGCACAGCAGACACAAACTTCGAGTCGTATTCCACTTACAGTGACTCTATAGGGTTCTGTTCGCGGCAAAAGAGGAGCGGAGGTGGTTTGCCACGGCTTTCCTCCTCACAGCAAGCCCAGGTTTCTTTTTTCGTCAGCTCGGCTCCGCTCTCGGCGTCAGCTCGGCTCGGCCTCTCCCATCCGCTTTCTTCAGGCTCCTCAGTGGTCTTTTTGGAGTCGGCGGGCCCATCGGCGCGGCTCTGGCTCCGTCCCTCAGGCTCCGCCCTGCCTGAGCCGCTGTGTCTTCGCATCTCCTGGCTCCGCCTCCGCCGCTGGTCCACCGCTTGATGTTACGTCGAAGAAGAAGAGGAGGAGGAGGAGGAAAAGAAGGAGGAGGAGGAGATTGGATTTCTCCCCCGCCCTTCACTACACAAAGGTGTCTCAGGGCGGCTTACAAACTCCTTTCCCTTCCCCTCCCCACAACAGACACCCTGTGAGGAAGGTGGGGCTGAGAGAGCTCTTGACAGAAACTGCTCTTTTTCAAGAACAGCTCTGACAGAACTGTGGCTTTCCCAAGGTCATCTTGCAGCTGCAAGTGGAGGAGTCTGGAATCAAATCCAGTTCTCCCACAGTATAGTCTGTGCACTTAACCACTACATCAAACCACTACACCAAAGGAGATTATAACCCACTCTGAGACTCCAAGTACGTCACTCGGGAACCTTGCCGGGAGGTTTTGTTAGGTTTTGCTCGAAGCTTTCCCAGGCTAAGTTCAGACTGGCAGTTTGAAGCGGGAGGGAGTCGTGCAAAAAAGAAGACTCAGCACGGTTTCTGTAAGGGAAGATCTTGTCTCACTAACCTGTTAGTGTTCTTTGAGGGGGTGAACAAACATGTGGACAAGGGGGCTCCAATAGATATTATTTACCTTGACTTCCAGAAAGCTTTTGATAAAGTTCCTCATCAAAGGCTCCTAAGTAAGCTCAAAAATCATGGGATAGAAGGACAAGTTCTTTTATGGATCAAAAACTGGCTAGTTCATAGAAAACAGAGAGTGAGTGTAGGTGGGCAATTTTCTCAGTGGAGGGTGGTAAGCAGTGGGGTACCGCAGGGATCAGTACTTGGTCCACTGCTTTTTAACTTGTTCATTAATGATTTGGAGATGGGAGTAAGCAGTGAAGTGGCTAAATTTGCGGATGATACAAAGTTGTTCAGGGTGGTGAAAACCAGTGAGGTGCACTTAACCACTACATCAAACCACTACACCAAAGGAGTTTATAACCCACTCTGAGACTCCAAGTACGTCACTCGGGAACCTTGCCGGGAGGTTTTGTTAGGTTTTGCTCGAAGCTTTCCCAGGCTAAGTTCAGACTGGCAGTTTGAAGCGGGAGGGAGTCGTGGCAAAAAAGAGCCGGAACAAACTGTTCCAGGTTTTCCTGGTCACACTGCGTGGACTGATGCGGGAGCATACCGGGAGGAGGCGCGAGGGAACATTCACACTGTTGGCCCGGAAGTGTGGCTGTAAGCGGCGTTTTCCTCGCGGCAGAGGCCTAGGCGCCTAGGCGCAGCGGCAAATAGGGCAGGATCTGGCAACTGTGGCCAATAGGCACATCCGGCAACAGCACTACCCCCTCTTCAAGGCAATCACCTGCACCTTAGGTTTATAAGATTATGCAAGCTTATGCGTAAATCCGGCACTGCCTGCACCTTAGGTTTATAAGATTGTGCATGGGAAAGAGCAGGTAGAGAAAGAGATACTTTTCTCCCTTTCTCACAATACAAGAACTCGTGGGCACTCCATGAAACTGCAGAGCGGTCGGGTTAGAACGGACAAAAGGAAGTCTTTCTTCACCCAAAGAGTGATGAACACTTGGAATTCACTGCCACAGGAGGTGGTGGCAGCTACAAGCATGGACGGCTTCAAAAGGGAATTAGATAAGCATATGGAGCAGAGGTCCATCAGTGGCTATTAGCCACAAGGTATAGATAGGGACTCTGGGGCAAGTGATGCTCTGTCTTCTTGGTGCTTGGGGGGGGCAACAGTGGGAGGGCTTCTAGTGTCCTGGCCCCACTGGTGGACCTCCTGATGGCACCTGGTATTTCTGGCCACTGTGTGACACAGAGTGTCGGACTGGATGGGCCTTTGGCCTGATCCAACACTGGCATCTCTTATGTTCTTATGTTCACCTTCCTGGTGCCAGAGTGGGGCTAGGAGATCAGTCAGCGTAAACAGCCGGCTCACATTATTAATGTGGGCTGTTCCTGGCTTTTAGCAGTTAGCATTCACACTTCCGGGAAGCGGAACGAAGCGGGATAAATGGGATCTACCGGGTTTGCTACCACTTTCACCAGGTATCTTTTAAACCCGGGAGGCAAGTGCTATAAGACGGGTTGAGTACGGGTGCGGAACGACAGACTGATGTGCCTGTGCGACCGGCCCCTTTAATCCACTTGTGAAACATTCCTCACACGGGCCTATATCGGGGCAAACTGCCAGTCTGAACTCAGCCCCAGAGCAATGTTCCCTCTAAGCTGTGGAGTCTTCTGAGCAAAAATTCTACTTTGTGAGCTACTGGCATTAAAGTTGTGAGCAAGCGATTTGGCCACTGCATAAATGAGTTCGCCCTGGAGTCCTCCAAGAGCCGGTTTGGTGTAGTGGTTAAGTGTGCGTACTCTAATCTGGGAGAACCGGGTTTGATTCCCCACTTCTCCACTTGCACCTGCTGATGTGACCTTGGGTCAGTCACAAGCTCTGGCACAGCTGTCCTTGAAAAAGAGCAGTTTGTGTCAGAGTTCTCTCAGCCCCACCCACCTCACAGGGTGTCTGTTGTGGGGAGGGGAAGGGAAAGGAGTTTGTAAGCCACTCTGAGACACCTTTGGGTAGTGAAGGGCGGGGTATAAATCCAATCTCTTCTTCTTCTTCTTCTCCTTCCTGAGCGAAGAGAAAAAGGTGTGAGCTGGAGGCGAAAAAAACTGTGAGCTAGCTCACACTCACTCAGCTTAGAGGGAACACTGCCCCAGAGTGTCTTCGAATGCTTTGCCAGAGGAAACATCTCAAAGGTCTCCCCCAAGCAAAAGCTGCAATCCCAGGCTTTGCCACTAGGGAGAGCGGCAAGACTTGTTGAATGGGGAGAGGCCGGCTTGTCTCCTTTCCAAACTGGCAGCCCCGCTAAAGAACATGCAGAGGCAGTTGGGAGGGGTGATAAACAAAAAGCTGGACGCGGTCCATGTCGCCACCTGCCTCCATCTCCCGGCCCACTCGTTTGGAAAGCATGAAGAGCAGCGTCAGCTCTGCTTTCCAACTCCCCTCTATTTTCAGCTGTTCGAAATCACGAATTTTGGCTGCCTTCTCAATGAGTGGAAAATGGGGTATAAATCCAATCTCCTCCACCTTCATTGGTGATCACCCAGTTTTTTGATATACCCTTGGCCCTGGACTGGACGGCCCACATCGACCTGATCTCAGTGCCTCCTCCATCTCTTGCAGGCTGGCACCGAGAGGCCACGATGAAGGGAGGCAGAAATCTGGTTCTAGAACTTGAAGAGTTCTGGTGTCCACCGTACACACGTGCGGAAGGCCCTGCTGGATCTGACTGACGGTCCAGCAGGTGGGGCTGAGAGAGCTCTTTCGAGGACTGCCCTTGAGAGAACAGCTTTGAGAGATATGTTGTCGAAGGCTTCCACAGCCGGAGCTCATTAGATGTTGTAGATTTTCCGGGTTGTCTGGCCGTGGTCTTGGCATTGTAAGGGGGGCCTTTCACAGTTCTGCAGAGCCTGGAAGACGGAGCTCTTCCGCCAGGCGTTTAATTAGGGGCCGCCGCTGTCATTGAGCCCTGGCTCGTGGTTTTAACATCGAGCCCTGGCCCGTGGCCTTAACATCGAGCCGATGCCATAAGAAATTTTTAGCAGAAGAACATCTGCAATATCTGGGATGTGGTAATTCGTCTTGAATATGAGCCCTCTAAGTTAAGCTTTTAACTGTCGCCAGCACCTTGAGTTTGTAGTTTATCTGTTGTGTTTTAAATGACCGTATGATTTTAAGTGTATTTATGTTTGTATGGAAGCCGCCCTGAGCTGGCTTTGCGGGGAGGGCGAGGGATAAGTCTGATAAATAAACAAACAAATAAATAAATAAGACCTGACGTTTCTAGTGTGAGCTAGCTCACAGGTTTTTTAGCCTCTGGCTTACACGTTTTTGCATTCGCTCGAGAAGGACGGGTCCAGAGCAAACTAAGTTATGCACCAGCCAGATCGCTGGCTCACAACTTTCATGCCAACAGCTCACGAAGTAGCATTTTTGCTCATGGGACTCCATGGCAACATGCTAATGGAGGAGCTTTCCTGAGGAGGTTCTTTTGCGTATGGATTGGTTGTTTCCTGAGAGAACTTGTTACTGGTCCAAGGTCACCCAGCAGCTGCATGTGCAGGAGTGGGGACTCAAACCCAGTTCTTCCAGATTAGAGTCTGCTGCTCTTGACCACGACACTAAACTGGTTTGCTTAGCTCAGGATAATTTCTGTTTGGCTCTTTGCCTTGAAGACCTTCATGCAAGTGTCCCCAACTTGGTCCCCGTGGGTGCCATAATGTCTGCCAAGACCTTTCCTGGTGCCTGCCAAGTTATTTTAGAAAATGGGCGGGGCTAGATGCGGTTTAATTATTTTTCCCTCTTACAGCACTTGTTGGTGGAAAGTACCACCAAGTTGCAGACATCTCAGGGCGACCTCGGGTGGGTTTCAAGGCCAGAGATGAGTAGAAGCCTGTCTCCATGACACGA
>NW_015170386.1:70297-92693 GCF_001447785.1 Gekko japonicus | reverse complement strand
CCTCGCGTCATGACACGACGCTGGTCTTCTTTCGTGGTCTCCCATCCAAGTCCCAACCAGGCCTGACCCTGCTTAGCTTCCAAGCTCTGATGAGACTGGACTCGCCTGGGTCTTCCAGAAGAGGAGGAGAAGACTGGATTTATACCTCACCCTTTACTACCCAAAGGAGTCTCAGAGTGGCTCACAATCTCCTTTCCCTTCCCCTCCCCACAACAGACACCCTGTGAGGTAGGCGGGGCTGAGAGAGCTCTCTCAAGGACTGCCCTTGAGAGAGCAGCTCTCAGAGAACTTGTGGCTGACCCAAAGTCACACCAGCAGCTGCATGTGGAGGAGTGGGGAATCAAACCCGGTTCTCCCAGATTAGAGTCCGCGCTCCTATGCACTACAACAAACTGGCTCTCATCCTGATTTGCTTTCTCCATTCCATTACTGATTTTTAAATACTTTCATCTTGGCTCCTTTTATTTGTCCCCATTCTGAGATAAACGGTGCGGTTCTTTAAAACAGTGATCCATTCAGATACACAAGTTCCCCCCCCTTTTATCCACCCCTAACTGCCAGCCTGAGATACATTAGCGCTCTCTAATTAGTGCTTTGTTATTCAGAGAGCGCCTTCATGTCATACCGATGCACTATTCTTTATTAATAGCTTTGGTATGAGAAGTTGCGGGGGGGGGGGCTTAGGACACAGATATGTTGAAAGCCTTAATCAGAAGGCCTTATTAAATCAGCATTACTTCCTTAGGGCTGTGGGGAAGATTGTTCGGTTGGATGGAAAAGAGCCAGTACGGTATGCTGGTTACAGCATCCATTTTCTCCAAGAGTAACTGATACTCACAACAGACATCCTGTGAAGTAGGTGGGGCTGAGAGAGCTCTGACAGAAACTGCTCTTTTTCAAGAACAGCTCTTATCAGAACTGTGGCTTGCCCAAGGTCATCCAGCAGGTGCAAGTGGATAAGTGGGAGCAGGGAGCGCTTGAGCTGAGGGCTGGAGAGTGCCCGTTGTTCCTGCAGAACGTTTGGAGGGGCTGAAGTTCACAGAACTTCACAGGAAGCTGCCTCAAACGGAATATGACCAGAAGAAGAAAAAGAAGAAGAGGAGGAGGAGGAAGAGGAGATTGGATTTATACCCCACCCTTCACTACCCAAAGGAGTCTCCGAGTGACTTACAATGTCCTTTCCCTTCCCCTCCCCACAAGAGACACCCTGTGAGGTCGGTGGGGCTGAGAGAGCTATTTTGAGGACTGCTCATAAGAGAACAGCTCTGAAAGAACTTATGACTGACCCAAGGTCACACCAACAGTTGCATGTGGAGGAGCAGGGAATCAAACCCGGTTCTCCCAGATTAGGGTCCATGCACTTAACCACTACACCAAATCTGTTGAATTTCTACACCGCCCTCCCAGCCATGGCCGGCCCAGGGCTGCTTACATCAAGTCAAGACATCATTTACAATAAAACACAAAATATGAATTGGATTAAAACAATTGTAAAACCATTTAGGCACACAATGCCACTGACGTCGCCAGGTCCGAATGCTGTGCCGGTGGGGGATGGGAGAGAACTTTCCGGGAGTGGGGCGGAGTTCCACAGCATGCTGACATCATGTGGGGAGACCTCGCATGGTAATGCTCTTGTGTTGGGGGCAAAACTCTAAGGTAAAATCAGCCTCAACTCGTAGAGTTTTGCCCCAAAACAAGACTGTCATTGTGCGGTGTCTCCGATGTACTGGAGTCACTTCCACGTGACGTCAGCGTGTCACGTTTATTTATGGTGATGGGGTGGGGTGAGCAGAACCCCCCCCCCCAAAAAAAAACCCAACCAGGGGATCCACCACTCCCAACTGGGGAAAGGCAACCCTAGGAACTGATCTCCATGGTCTTCAATCGAGCTGTAATTCCAGGGCATCCCCAGGTCCCACCTGGAGGCTGGCATCCCAGTTTGGTGTAGTGGTTAGGAGTGCAGACTCTAATCTGGGAGCACTGGTTTTGATTCCCCACTCCTCCACATGCAGCTGTTGGCGTGACCTTGGGTCAGCCATAAGTTCCCTCCGAGTTTTTCTCTCACAAGCAGTCTTTGAAAAATTCTCAGCCCCACCGACCTCACAGGGTGTCTGTTGTGGAGAGGTGAAGGGAAAGGAGATTGGAAGCCGCTCTGAGAATCCTTCGGGTTGTGAAGGGCGGGGTATAAATCCAATCTCTCCTCCTCCTCCTCCAGTTTGGTCTAGTGGTTAAGTGTGTGGACTCTAATCTGGGAGAACCGGGTTTGATTCCCCACTCCTCCACTTGCAGCTGCTGATGTGACCTTGGGTCAGTCACAAGCTCTGGCACAGCTGTCCTTGAAAAAGAGCAGTTTGTGTCAGAGTTCTCTCAGCCCCACCCACCTCACAGGGTGTCTGTTGTGGGGAGGGGAAGGGAAAGGAGTTTGTAAGCCGCTCTGAGACACCTTTGGGTAGTGAAGGGCGGGGTATAAATCCAATCTCTCCTCCTCTTCTTCTTCCTCTTCTCCTTCTTCTTCCTCTTCTAGGCCCACCACTCTTTGTTAGAATCCCAAAGATGCCTGCAGGCTCAGAAAGTTTGGGGACCCCTGCTTTAAATCAACAAATGGACCCAAGTTCTGACTGTAGAGAGGGCACCTCTCCCTACGCTGTCCAGCTGTGCCCACTACTCCCGTCCCTACGGCCAGCTTGTCCTTGCTTTGCCAAGCAGTAAGATAAGAGCATAAGGTGCTGAGGTTGGCACGCATCAAAAAAATTGCCTTTAAAGGCATCGGGGAGGAAGCCCATCGTCAGGATCCGCACCCCCACCACCCCACGCCTGCTCTTTCTTTGTTCGCAGAGCGGTCCAACTAGGCAGAGGTTGCTCCGTGGGGATTCCCTGGCGTGCCAGCAGGCTTGGCTGGCGGGCCGACATGCCACAACCGACACCGGCAGCAGTCAATTAAAGCTGTGCAGCACCTTTCACTGACATTTCTGTCCACCCACATTCAGATGTGCCCCCCCCCCAGCTCTGCCAAGGCCTGCCAACGCGCCTGGCTTCAAGGAAGACTTGACTCACTGAGGAATCTATGCCGGCAGCTTGCAACTGAGGAGGAGGAGGAGGAGGAGGGACATTTTGGGAGAGGAGGGAAGTTACATGTGACATAGATCTAGGGTCTCCGGGGACAGGTGGGTCAGGCGGCACCTTCCAGAGAGCCAGTTTGGTGTAGTGGTGAAGTGCGCAGACTCTAATCTGGGAGAACCGGGTTTGATTCCCCACTCCTCCACTTGCACCTGGCTGGATGACCTTGGGCAAGCCGTAGTTCTGACAAGAGCTGTTCTTGAAAGAGAGCAGTTTCTGTCAGGGCTCTCTCAGCCCCACCTACCTCACAGGGTGTATGTTGTGGGGAGGGGAAGGGAGAGGAGTTTGTGAGCCACTCTGAGACTCCTCTGGGTAGTGAAGGGCGGGGTAGAAATCCAATCTCTTTTCTTCTTCTTCTTCTTCTTCTTCTTCTTTATTATTATTATTATTATTATTATTATTATTATTATTATTATTATTATTATTATTATTATTATTATTATTATTATTATTATTATTATTATTATTATTCTGGGAAAGCCCAGGAGGATTTAATAGGCTTCCCAAGTGAATGCACAAAAATGTTTGTGACGCTCACAGCGACTTGGTATTTAGGAATCAGGAGGGGTCGCTCTACCTGGCATGTCCTCCCAGCACGCTTCCCAAATGCTGCCATCTCTTCACATCCACCCATCAGGTTCCTCTCAAGGGCACAGCTGCAAGGACCGAAATAAAAGTTGGTAACCTGATCTTTAACACTGGGTCGAACTGACCCTCTCTCATTTCCGAACACCCTTTTTGTCTAAATCAACACAGAAAACTCTTTTGAGAGCCAGCTTGGTGTAGTGGTACAGTGCGCGTACTCTAATCTGGGAGAACCGGGTTTGTTCCCCGCTCCTCCCCTTGCAGTTGCTGGATGACCTTGGGCAAGCCATAGTTCTGACAAGAGCTGTCCTTGAAAAAGAGCAGTTTCCGTCAGAGCTCTCTCAGCCCCCGCCTACCTCACAGGGTGTCTGTTGTGGGGAGGGGAAGGGAAAGGAGTTTGTAAGCCGCTCTGAGTGAAGGGTGGGGTATAAATCTCATCTCCTCCTCCTCCTCCTCCTCCCCCTCCTCCTCTTCTTCTTTTCAATGTCTTTAATCTGCTACAGGAGTTATGACTTTTCTACTTCAAAGTTATACATTGTTCGTATTGTACACCATCTCCAACAACTGGTATTGGAACGTGGGGCCATGTATTAGGGCTGGACGAGACGTTTGTCTTTTGCCCCCGGTCTATAGGCGGCAACCTCCAGGCAGACTCTGGGGCTCTCCTGTAACTACAACTAATCACTAGACAGAGATGGGCTCCCTGGGAGGGAATGACAGTTTTGGAGGGTAGGCTCAAAAGGACCCCATCCCTACCGAGCTATCTCCCCTCCCCAAACTCCTCCCTCCTGGGGCACTTCCTGAGTGGAGCAAAATGCCATAGAGTCCACCCTCCAAAGCAACCATTTTCTCCAGGGGGGCTGATCGCTGTCGTCTGGAGGTCAGTTGGAATTCCAGGAGACCTCCAGGCCCCACCTGGAGGCTGGCAACCATAGGACACCTCCTTACCACTAGAAACTGACAGGCTGTAGCCTGTAGGGAATATTTCAAGAGTCAGGGAGAAGGACGGGATGCCACGAACCCTGTGAGCCTCCCTCTCTGCTGCCGTAGCCGACGCCAGTGGGCACCGTTCTTAAAGTTGCTTGAAGCTCCCCTCTGTGCTTAGCCCACCGGTACAGTGACATGTTCCCTTTTGCAGTTTTTCAGAGACATCAGCAGGGGGACGTCTGGTCTTTGGACTAGCTGAAAACATGTGACTCACCACTATAATCATCTCTTGGCATGTGCCTAAATCTTAAAAATAGGAAGCCTCTTGCTTCACCCTCAGCTGTAGCAGCAAAGTGGCTAATTTCTGTTAAAGAAGAAGAAGAGAGAGATTGGATTCATACCCCGCCCTTCACTACCCGAAGGTGTCTCAGAGCGGCTTACAAACTCCTTTCCCTTCCCCTCCCCACAACAGACCCCCTGTGAGGTAGGCGGGGCTGAGAGAGCTCTTGACAGAAACGGCTCTCTTTCAAGAACAGGTCTTATCAGAACTACGGCTTGCCCAAGGTCATCCAGCCAGGTGCAAGTGGAGGAGTGGGGAATCAAACCCGGTTCTCCCAGATTAGAGTCCGCACACTTAACCACTACACCAAACTGGCTATCCATGGAAGAGACTTCCATGGATAGCTGCAGATCAAACGAACACCGATCCGTTCCTGGGATCTCCGTGAGTGGCGAAATCCATGACTGCAGACCAGAAGGTCGGTAGCTCAGCAGTTCGAGACCTGAGTGCCGCATGACGGAGTGAGCTCCCGTCTCTGGTCCCAGCTCCTGCCAATATAGCAGTTCGAAAGCAAGAAATTGTAAGTAGATAAATAGGTACCACTTTGTTGGGAAGGTAACAGCGTTCCGTGTACCTTGGCGTCTAGTCATGCCGGCCACATGACCATGGAAACGTCTTTGGACAGCGCTGGCTCTTCGGCTTGGAAACGGAGATGAGCACCACATCCCTAGAGGCAGATTTGACTGGCTTCCGAGCAAGGGAAGCCTTTACCTTTACCTATTGTAACTCTCAGTGACAGAATTCACATTCCCGTGATCCAGGATCACTGCAGATGGTGACTGCAGCCATGAAATTAAAAGATGCCTGCTCCTTGGGAGGAAAGCGATGGCAAACCTAGACAGCATAATGAAAAGTAGAGGCATAAAAAGGCCGAGTGCCGAAGAATAGATGTGTTCGAATTATGGTGCTGGAGAAGACTCTTGAGAGTCCCTTGGACTGCAAGGAGATCAAATCGGTCAATTCTAAAGGAAATCATCCCTGATTGTTCCCTGGGAGGCCAGAGACTGAAGCCGACGCTTAAATACTTTGGCCACCAAATGAGGAGAGAGCCCTCACTGGAGAAGACCCTGATGTTGGGAAAGATTGAAGGTCAAAGAAGACGGGGACGGCAAAGGATGAGATGGTTAGACAGTGTTATTGAGGCGACAAACATGAAATTGAGCAAACTCCAGAGCACAATGGAAGACAAGAGGGCCTGGCGTGATGTGGTCCATGGGGTCGTGAACAGTCGGACTCAACTGTGCGACTGAACAACAACAACAACATAGATTCTTTTGAACTATGGTGCTGGAGAAGACTCTTGAGAGTCCCCTGGACTGCAAGGAGATCAAATCAGTCAATCCTAAAAGAAATCAACCCTGACTGTTCCCTGGAAGGCCAGAGACTGAAGCTGAAGCTGAGGACCTTCCCCTCCCCAAACTCCGGCATCTTCAGGCTCCGCCCCCCAAATCTCCAGGTATTTCTCAACTCGATGCTGGCAACCCTAGAGAATATTGGGAGGCAAGGCTCTTCTGCCTCCTAGTAACCAAACAACCAGGCATCCTGCAAAATGTAATAACGCAGTTCTGATGATGATGGCACAGTGGTAATAAAAATAATAATCCAGATATGGCATCACATGACCGCGGACTGTGAATAAGTGAAATTACAAATCATAAATAAGGTTGGTGGGTATGATTGATGCTACGATTGATGCTACAGACCGAGAGGGATGCAGCCATCTGTGCAGACACAACAGCTGCAAATATGGATGGGCACGAACTGGCACACAAATGAAAGTTTGTGATGGATTCTGACCGGTTCGTGTTCACGAACTGAAGCCATGAACTTCCATGAATTTTAAGGCAGTTGGTGGTGGTTTGCAAAGAACAGAAAGCAGGGATTGAAATGGATCCAGGCTATTTAAACTCCTGTTTCCTGCTCTTTGCTAAAAATAGCAGTGCGTCAGGGAGCATAAAACAGGGGGTTAAAGGGCGCAGAACTATTTAAACCCCTGCTTTTTGCTCCCTGCAAAAAGCAGCAAGGAGCAGAAAGCAGGGGTCACGAACCAATGTGAACTGGTTCAGTTTCCAAACCAACATCCCCATTTGTATTGGATGATGGTTTGGTCTGTGGTTCAGCCACGGAACACAAACCACGCTGAATTGCGAAAAATGTGGTTCATGCCCATCCCTAGCAGCATATAATACTTGGAATGTAGCTTTGGGAGGAAATAATGCATGATCTACCCATGATGGCACTGGGGCATACATAATGCAAGCAAGGCAGAAAAGGGTTAGTATGCACTCTGGCCAGATGCAGAACTGCTTGAAATACGACTTGGTCTGAACTGGGGATACAACTCATCAGAGCAATCATGTGAGATGCTTGGCTGGATTTTAAAACATCTGTGCTGTGAATATGTGGTCCGCCTGATGCAGACCTAGATAGAACAGCAACAAAATCCTTTTTTTTCTTCTGGGGTGTTTTAGTGATGAGCACATGTCCTCCTGGCCATGGCTGGAACACCACACGGACCCCCCCCCCTTGATGCAGTGAGATGTACCATCACAGCAAAACGAATTGTGCAGTTTGAGGAGGTGTGTATCACTAATGTGGGGAGGGAGGCATGAATGAAGGCAAGGAATCGGCAGCTGTAGCATGCATGACTCGGTTCAAAATATAGACATTAAAGCAATGAAGTGTCTCTAGAACATCAATTCCACTTCGAGGGGAACTAAGGAGCCGGTTATTCGAAGGAACACAACTTCGAGGAAGGAATTCCGAGGAGGAGAACCTTGGAAGCATCACTTCTTATATCTCATGCTAAGAAGAAGGAGAGTTGAGTTTTGTACCTCACTTCTCTTTACCTTAAGGAGTCTTAGAGCGGCTTACAATCTCCTTCCCTTCGTCTCCCCACAACAGGCATATTGCGAGGTAGGTGGGGCTGGGAGAGTTCTGAGAGAACTGTGACTGGACCAAGGTCCCCCAGCAAGCTTCTTGTGGAGGAGGAATGGGGAATCAAACCCTGCTTTCCAGATTAGAATCCGCTGCTCTTAACCACTATGCCACACTGGCCACCAAGATTCTGTAGGAACCAAATTTTAAAAAATGGCATATCTACCAGGAGTAGACATGATCCTTAGGGGTAAGGAAGTGTTGCTGGAGGCCTAGGTCAAAGTAATTCATACTATGGTATTCCCCATTAAGGATGGGTTTTTGGATCTACCCGAGCCCAAATCTACCCGAAAAATATCTTACCGGTATTTTTCGGGTTGATTTCGGCATCTCAGATGTATCCGAGTTTTCTTGGGAAAACTGAAAAGAAATTCACGAAAAACTCCTGGATATATTTGGGAATTACCGGGTAGATCCGAAAACAGCAGAGAGGCGGGAGGGGGTTGTTTCTGCCTATCAGCTGTTTGTTGGGCTTCTGCTGCAGTTTCTTTAAAGTTTACAGGGACCGCAGAAGACAGCCCAAGGATCAGCTGTGCCGGCGGGGAGCCGACTGTTCCCATTGGCTCAGCTTGGGGCTGGCTTCTCATGCAAAGGAAGACAGCCCCAGGATATACTTTGCTGCCGGGAGAAGATTGCTCTCCACAGGCTGGGCTTTACGCTGGCTCCTTCTGCAGCCCAGTTTAAACCGGGCTGCAGGAGAAATGAGTCCGGCCATGATCTCCTGTGCCACATGGAACAACGTGGTCCATGTAGCACAGCAGCCCCTGGGGCTCACTTTTCCTGCAGCCCAGTTTAAACCAGACTGCAGAAGGCCAGCTGAATCTGCTTGGTATGCAGAAAGTCCCAGGTTCAGCCTCTGGTAAATGGTAAAAGTAAAGGTTCCCTTGCTCAAAAATCAGTCTAGTCCGACTCTAGGGTTGCGGTGCTCATCTCCGTTTCCAAGCCGAAGAGCCAGCGCTGTCCAAAGACGTTTCCGTGGTCATGTGGCTGGCATGACTAAACACCAAGGCGCACAGAATGCTGTTACCTTCCCACCGAAGTGGTACCTATTTATCTACTTGCAATTTCTTGCTTTCGAACTGCTAGGTTGGCAGGAGCTGGAACTAGAGACGGGAGCTCACTCCGTCATACGGCACGCTCGGGTCTCGAATTGCTGAACTACTGACCTTCCACAGCCTGCAGTTCAGCATCTTAACCACTTGAGCCACCGCAGCTCCGCAGCCTCTGGTATCTCCAGCTAAAAGAACAGGTAGCAGGTGGTGTGCAAGAGCTCTGCCTGAGGCCTTGGAGAGCGACTGCCGATCCGAGTAAATGCCGACTTTGATGGACCAAGGGTCTGATCCGGTAGAAGGCAGCTTCATGTGTTCATGATGCTGCTTTTTACGGCAAACTCCCCCCTCCCCCCTTTGGTCCCATTGGTATGCACATTTTCGCTCCCTCCGGTCCTAACATAATGATGAGACCTACTGTGGAAACTCAAGCCTGGATGAGGAAAGGAGAGAATCCTGGCCCGCTTTGTGGCGTTAAAGGCGACTTCACTTTGCCAGGTAGTTTTCTGGCCATTTTGCATTAATATCAGATAATGGTTTTTCTTGTACGGGAGATGGGCTTTTTAATGGCCCCGCGCGTCAGTGACATCTCGAGAGTATCTTCTCCTCATTACCCAGGAGAGATTTTTCAAATTTTAATTACAAGCCAGGAGGAGACAGATCAATCCCGAGCCAGCGATTTTCCCTGATCCCTGCGGATCTATTAAAACAGGTCTTTGCTTGCCACTTTTTCAACCTGTGCTTGGAGTAGGCAAATATTAGGCCAGGCTGAAAGGGGGGGGTTAGATGTAATTGCTGACATTCTTTGCCACTAAAATGCCACCTTTGAGTTCTGAGCATGGACCCATATGCTGTGAGGCAGGAGTTCCAATGCGGTGCCCACGGTAACCACGGCAATCGCTAGCCCCTTTCCTGGTACCCGTTCAGCATTTTTCAAAAGTGGGTGGGACCAAGTGAGGTTCTTGACCAGCAAGGCTTCTGATTGGACACTGGAGATTTGATTGACAGTTGAGGTTCTTTTTTTAAAAAAATAGATACTTTGGCAGGAGCTGCCACCACAGCACAAGGATCTTCACTGTGTGATTGAAGGTAAGCTGTGGCAGCTGTTTTGTGGCTGGCTCCGCCTCCTGCAGAAGCCATTTTGTGGCAGCCATCTTGTGACAACCAAAAGCTAATTTGCTCTCCATTTTGGTCTGCAGTAGAAGACCCAGGTGTGAGTCCAGTAGAACTTCAGAGACCAATAAGATTTGGGGTATAAGCTTTTGTAAGTCAAATCTTCCTTGGTCAGATACAACGGGAAAAGCTTATATCCCAGAAATCTTGTTGGGGAAGGGCTGTGACTCACTGGGAGGAGGGGCTGTGGATCACTGATAGAGCCTCTGCTTGGCATGCAGAAGGTCCCCGGTTCAGTCCTCGGTATCTCCAGTTAAAAGGACCAGGCAGGAGGTGATGTGAAAGACCTCCATCTGACACCCTGAAGAGCTGCTGCCAGTCTGAGTAGAAAGTACTAACCTTGATGGACCGAGGGTCTTATTCAGTAGAAGGCAGCTTCATGTGTTCACATGTCTTTAAGGTGTTCCTGGGCTGAGACCTTGCTCTCCTCCTGAAACCCAACTCAGCTACTCACCTGAAATTGTGTTAGAAACTTCTCAGAGGCAGCCGTGTTGGTCTGTAGTAGAATGGCTAGATTCAAATCCAGTGGCACCTTAGAGACCAACGCGATTTTGAAAGTGTAAACTTTCAAAAGTCAAAGCTCCCTTTGTCGAATATTAGAGCTTTGACTCTCGAGAGCTTATATCCCCCATAATTGCGTCCATCTCTAAGGTGCTACTGGACTCGAATCTAGGGCTGCAGTCAGACGACAGGCTTAGCGCAGTCTGGCCACACTTCTAACTTCATCGAGGGCTTCTTTTTTCCCCACAGAGATTTTTGTTCAGAAATCTCACCCTTAACCTGCTGCACCACACACTCATACAATCACCCTGTGGCTGACCATGCAGATTATCACTGCATAGGTTTTTTTTTCAAGAAGAGGAGATAAAAATGTTGAAAGATGTTCCATACGAAATACATAAGAAATAGAAGCAATACAGAAATATTACAGCATTTAAAAGAACAAGGTCCAGTACAGATGGATTTTTCCAGAAGTACTTATATTCAACTTTAAAGAGACGAAGGAAAAGATTGATTCTTTATTTAAAGCAGTTCTTAAACAACAACAAACCCCGACCAAACAAAGAAATGGAGCAGAGAAAGGGAAGGCAACGGGGGAAAAATAGCGAACAACAGAAATCTGATATGGATAGTTCATCCTCTACAGTGACTTTTTTTTAATGTGTCACTCAAACCCCCCCCCACAATCCCAACAAAGCATTGTGACACATAAATGAACAAGTGGAGATCTGCTTATGCACATATCGCTAACTGTTTTTTTTGCCTTTTTTTAAACTTAAATTTTATTAAGTTTTTTTGAATTTTGCAACTTTACTACAAAGCTAAAACAAAAATATAACTATATAAAATTTAACAATACAAACATTTTGTTATAACATGAACTTGCTCTTTTACATCTTTACAAACTTACTAATAATAATTACCTATATAAGTTTAATAATATATAACATCAACGTATTGTTTTTTTGGTAAAGTACATTTTTTATTCCCTGAGGTTGAGATGTAATCAAAAAAGGGAAACCACTTTTCCAAAAAATTATCTTTCAAAGAGGGTAGTTCAGATTTTCGGATTAGAATAGCTAGTTTGTCCATTGTGGCTATGTCCCAAAGTTTTATCAACCATTGCTGCATAGAAGGGGTGTTTTTCGATTTCCATGATTGGCCAATCAAAGTTTTTGCCGCTAACAGAAATAGTGCTGCCAATTCAGCCTTCTGTTTGGAGTGTAAGAGGTCAGACTTCTCTTCTGTCTTGAAACCGCAATAGGGAGTTCAGACATCCAGAAATGCAGGATGAAACCAAACAATCCATAACCCTTGCACTCTGTCCGGTATCAGAAAACACCGATTCCAGGACAGGTGAGAATGGGAAGCTAATGATGCTGCCTGGTCATGCATTTTAAATCTGGAAACAGCAATGACATTGGATCAAACAGCTTGTCTGATCGCACCTTTGGTCTATGTCTAGGTCCTGGGATGCCAGTGCACGGGTAGATACCCCAGGAAAGGTGACCCCGGACTTCCCTAAGTCAGCTGGCTCAGACACAGTCTAACAAACAGCAGACAATATTGGATTGTGAGTCAGACGACAAATCCAGCTTCCCAAGAATAGGAGGCTGTGTGTCGCAACAGTAAAATCCTTTCAACTGGAGTAAAATGGTGAGGGCTGAACCAGGAGCCTACGCTCTGAGTTTACCTCTGTTTACAATCCGGTGTGTTTTAGTCACTTAATTATCTTGGGCTACGATGATATCTGGTGCAATTTACGTTGAGCCATAAGGGAGAGAAGCGAGCACAAAAAGCGGTTTCGGACTTGCCGTATCAGCTCCCCCTGTCTTTAAAAAGGTAAAGGTTCCCTTGCTCGAAAGCCAGTCGAATCCGACTCTAGGGTTACGGTGCTCATCTCCGTTTCAAACCGAAGAGCCAGCGCTGTCCGAAGACGTTTCCATGGTCATGTGGCTGGCATGACTAAACACCAAGGCACACGGAACACTGTTACCTTCCCACCAAAGTGGTACCTATTGATCTACTTACAATTTCTTACTTTCAAACTGCTAGGTTGGCAGGACCCCCTGTCTTTACGAGAGCATTATTGAAGCGCTGCTCCTGCAGTGAGAAATCTCTTCTCATCAGAAAATTAATACATTCATCTGCCGGAGGAGGGAAAAAGAGGTTCCAAGGAGGAAAAAGAAACTGGAGTGCTATTATGACGCAATATTGTCTTTTGCGTTTGTGTAACTCCAAACGCCACTTGGGGTGCCGGGATGGCTTTGTAATCCCAGGGTGCTCTCTTTCTTTGCATGTGGCAAATAAGGACATGAAGCCATTCATCTTTTCAGGTGATTAAGTGAGCTGCTAAAACCAATTGTCTAAGGGATTAGTTTTTGCAAAACCAGCAGTCTCAGAATGGCACCATCTCTGCCGCTCATGCCTAGCAACCAGCTGTGCCCACCAGCTCACGCAATCCCATCACATTTGCATGTGAGACTTTCCACCACCCAGAGGAATAGCAGGGGGATAAGAACATGTTTGTTGTAGCGGTTAGGAGAGCGGACCCTAATCTGGGAGAACCGGGTTTGATTCCCCACTCCTCCTCCACATGCAGCTGCTGGATGACCTTGGGTGAGACGTAGTTCTGGCAAAAGCTGTCTTTGAAAGGGCAGTTTCTTGAAAGAGCTGTCTCAGCCCCACCGACCTCACAGGGTGCCTGTTGTGGGGAACAGAAGGGAAAGGAGATTGCGGGCCGCTCTGAGACTCCTTTGAGTAGTGAAGGGCAGGGTATAAGTCCAATTTTTTCTCCTCTCCAAATGCTAACCAGAGCCTGACTTTGCTTAGCTTCTGAGATCTGATGAAACTGAGCTCACCTGGGCCCCACAGGTCCTTGTGGCATGACCTTATAGACATCCAAAGGCTGGGCATTCTAAGGGACAAGTTGGATGTTCCTACCCCCACTTCTGATGGCAGGTACTTTATTTATTTTACACTGGGTGGCTTCCGTATCTCCCTGTGGGCTATCTTCCTTCTTCCTCTGTTTCTTTCTTCATAGGAAGAAAGAAACATCCACATTAGTCTTTGGAAGACTATCGCTATGACAGGTTTGAGCCCAGAACACCTTGGAGACGTACAAGATTTGGGAGGTATAAAGTAAGGCTGAGGGACTTGTAGAATCATAGAATAATAAAATGTTAGAGTTGGAAGGGACCTTGCCGGTCATCTAGTCCCATCCCCTGCACTCTGCAGGAGCATAGCTGAAAGATGGCCCTACATACCTACAACATCCCCGAAAGATGGTCGTCCAGCCTCCACTTGAAAACGTCCAGCGAAGGAGCATCCACCACCTCCCGAGGCAGACTGTTCCACTGCTCAACCACTCTGACAGTTAGGAAGTTTCTCCTGATACTTAGCCGGTAACTTGTAATTTCCACCCATTCGATCTAGTCTTGCAATCCAGAGCAAGAGAGAAGAGATCTGCTCCATCTTCTACATGACAGCCCTTCAAATACTTGAAGACTGCAATCATGTCCCCTCTAAGCCTTCTCTTTCCCAGGCTAAACAGACCCGACTCTTTCAGCCTTTCCTCATAAGATGTGGATTCCAGCCCTCTCACCATCCTGGTTGCCCTCTTCTGGACACGCTCGAGCTTGTCAACATCCTTCCTACAATGTGGTGCCCAAAACTGGACACAGGACTCCAGGTGAGGCCTGACCATAGCAGAATAGAGTGGAACTACCACCTCCCGTGATCTGGACACAATGCTTCTGTTAGTGCATCCTAAGATTGCATTAGTTTTCTTCACAGCCACATTGCACAGCAGGCTCATGTTTAGCTTGTGATCACCCAGATCCCTTTCCCATGTGCTGCTGTCAAGCCAAGTTCCTCCCATTCTATATCTGTGCCTTTGACTTGGGAATGTTCAGTCTGGAGAAGAGGAGGTTGAGGGGGGACAGGATGGCTCTTTTGAAGGATTTGAAGGGCTGTCACTTAAGAGGAGGGCAGAAAGCTGTTCCTGATGGCAGCAGAGGAGAGGACTCACAGTCAATGTTCCTTCTGAGCTGTGGAGTCTTGAAAGCAAAAATTCTACCTTGTGAGCTACTGGCATTAAAGTTCTGAGTGAGCGATTTGGCTACTGCATCAGTTAGTTTGCTCTGGAGCCCTCCTTCCTGAGCGAAGACAAAAATGTGTGAGCCGGAGGCTAAAAAACCGCGAGCTAGCTCACACTAACCCTGCTTAGAGGGAACACTGCTCACAATAATGGGTTTAAGTTAAAGGTGGGAAGTTACTGGCTGGATATTAGGGGAAACTTTTTTGACTTGGACTTTGCCAGTTCGCCCAGTAAAAATCCAGTGGGAAAGTGCATTGAAAGCGAATTGAAAGTGGATTATTTTGTGTGCGTGACCACAGCCTAAGAGTTGTGCAGCAGTGGAATCAGCAGCCTGGGGAGGTGGTGAGCTCCCCCTGACTGGCAGTCTTTAAGCAGCGGCTGGAAGAACCCTTGTCAGGGATGCTCTGGGTCGACCCTCCATTGAGCAGGGGGCTGGACTATATGGCCTCTAGGGACCCTTCCAACTCTGTGATTCTATGATTCTAAGTTTTGAGACTCAAAGCTGTCTTCATCAGATCTGATAGAGGGAGCTTTGACTCTTAAATCTTGCTGGGCTCTAAGATGCTACTGAACTCGAATTTAGCTCTTCTACAGCAGACCAAGATGGCTGCCCTCCTCAATCTACGCCTGGTAGTGTCTTCTTGGATGCCTTCACACTTCCTTATTCATGGAAAGAAAGGCATATCCATGTTACTCTTTAGAACAGGGGTGTCAAACATGCAGCCCGGGGGCCGGATCAGGCCCACAGTGGAACCAGCTGTCTCCTGCTTCCAGTTCTGCTGCAGCTGCAGCTGCATCATTGCTTGCTTCGCCAGACTCTCTTAATCGCTCAGCCATTCCATGTTTTAACCCGGGTCCTAGACTCAGAACTCCGAGCCTGAGATTTCTGTGGTGAATGTCAACCAATCCAAAGTAGGTTTGCAGCTTACAGAGCTAATGTTTTAAGCACGTTTTTATTTTAAGGCGGAGAAAAATCTTTGTGTTTGTGTCTCCTTTATAAAGTTTATATCTCCACTACCTGGCTTTACATTTTATGACACCCATGGCCCAGCCCGACAAGGTCTCATTTATGTCAGATCCGGCCAATGCTCCCACTAAGCTGTGGAGCCTTGTAAGTGAAAATTCTACTTTGTGAGCTCCCGGCATCAAGGTTGTGAGCGAGCATTTTGGCTGCTGCATACATTCATTTGCTTTGGAGCCCATCCCTTCCTGAGCTAGGACAAAAATGTGTGAGCTGGAGACTAAAAAATGGTGAGCTAGCTCACACTCACTCAGCTTAGACGGAACACTGGATCCGGCCCTCGTAACAAATGAGTCTGACACCCCTGCTTAAGAAGGTCCTCTCTATGCCTGGTGGCGCCATCTTGGATCTCTCTCCATAACTAAGATGGCAGCACCCCCACACCGGCTCCTGTGGTTTTCCCTGCTGTTGTGTCTACTAACACTGATACAGTCTCCTGGTCAGAAGAAGGGTTCTATTAAAAGAACAGGAGAAGTTGAGGAAATGACAGCCGAAAGAGCATTCGAACGGGGATCCCTGTAGGTGACTGCAACAGCTGTGGCGCCTGAGCCGCTACAGTCAACTGGAGGCTTCACGCCATATGGAGCTTTGCACAAACTCCCGTGCGAGCCGAGGCATGGCGCAACTGCAGCAATGCGGTGGTTTCAAGAGGCAGCTACCTGTGGGAGTCAAAGTTAAATGCTAAGCGGCTTCCTTTTCATCTGCCGAGCACTTCAGACAGATCCTCTATGGAACGGCACGGATGAGCTGCCGCCAAGTCGCCGCCGATAATAAACATCTTCCTCTGCCGTCAGCTTTATGGATCAACGTTAAAATCGTTCCACCGGCAGCATTTTTTAAAGTTCATTAATTAGGACGGAGACTCTGCGGAGAATTCCTCCGGTGGTCTCTGAAGGAACATATCCTCGGAATGTCTGAGCAGAAAAATGAAACGCTCATTGGGACGGTAGACAAACAAGAGTTTCTCTTCGTCTGTTTTTTTCAACCCTCCCCTGCTGTCGCCATGAATAGTGTTTTCTCCCCTTCAAATTTACAAACAGCCTTTACGTCACGTTAAAATAAATGATGAAACGGCAGCATTACTCTAATAGGACAGCGCTGGGAACGCATGTTGCAATCTCTGGTTCCTGTAAACGACGTACATTTGTTGAACGAGGGGGAGCAAGGATGTCAGTTGAGTTGTGTATCTAATGATAAAAGGTGATTTATTTATTTTTGTTTAAAGGTGGGAAGAAGTGGCTTGGAGTGGCCACACATATTTGAGCATCCTGAAGGTGGTTTTGGAACATTGTTGTTTTGCGTATTTCTCAGTGGCCAGGGTGACAGAAGAAGTAGAAGGAGTAGTAGTAGTAGTAGTTAAAAAGGTAAAGGTAAAGGTTCCCTTGCTCGAAAGCCAGTCGAATCTGACTCTAGGGTTGCGGTGCTCATCTCCGTTTCAAAGCCGAAGAGCCAGCGCTGTCCGAAGACGTTTCCGTGGTCATGTGGCCGGCATGACTAAACACCAAGGCCGTGCACGGAACGCTGCTACCTTCCCACCAAAGTGGTACCTATTTATCTACTTGCAATTTCTTGCTTTCGAACTGCTAGGTTGGCAGGAGCTGGAACTAGAGACGGGAGCTCACTCCATCATGCAGCAACTCGGGTTTTGAACTGCTGAACCACCGACCTTCTACAGCCTGCAGCTCAGTGTCTTAACCACTTGAGCCACCGAAGCTCCTAGTAGTAGTAGTAACTGTTTGGCATATACACTTGGGTGGAGCTTTGGGGGGGGGACTTCCTCTCCTTTGTTCTCACACACACAGAGAGACATGAGTCAGGAAAGAGAGTCAAAGAAGCCAAGATGGAGTTGATATCAGAAAGACGAGTTAGTCTGTTACTGTTTTCTTTTCAGAAGTATAGAATCATAGAAACATAGAAGGTTAGAGCTGGAAGGAACCTTGCAGGCAATCTAGTCCAACCCCCTGCACTCTGCAGGAGCATAGCCGAAAGAGAGCCCTACAACATACTCGAAAGATGGTCATCCTTCAGCCTCCGCTTGAAAACGTCCAGCGAAGGAGCATCCACCACCTCCCGAGGCAGACTGTTCCACTGCTCAACCACTGTGACAGTTAGGAAGTTTTTCCTGATATTTAGCCGGTCTTCGACTCCCTTGTAATTTCCACCCATTAGATCTAGTCCCGAGGCAGACTGTTCCACTGCTCAACCCTTCCCTAATAACCCTTCCCTAATTCCCTAGTAAGGTAAAGGTAAAGGTTCCCTTGCTCGAAAGCCAGTCGAATCCGACTCTAGGGTTGCGGTGCTCATCTCCGTTTCAAAGCCGAAGAGCCAGCGCTGTCCGAAGACGTTTCCGTGGTCATGTGGCCGGCATGACTAAACACCAAGGCACACGGAATGCTGTTACCTTCCCACCGAAGTGGTACCTATTTATCTACTTGCAATTTCTTGCTTTCGAACTGCTAGGTTGGCAGGAGCTGGAACTAGAGACGGGAGCTCACTCCGTCATGCGGCACCCGGGTCTTGAACTGCTAAACTACTGACCTTCCACAGCCTGCAGCTCAGCGTCTTAACCACTTGAGCCACCGCAGCTCCAATTCCCTAGTAACCCTTCCCTATTTTTTTCTTTTGAGTAAACCTTTTGTTAGAAGTGGAGCTTCACTTCAAAATGGATGTGGGTAAAATCGACAGGGCGCAGAAGAGAGCAATGAGGATGATCAGGGGTCTGGAGACCGAGCCCTACGAGGAAAGGCTGAGGGCCTCAAGATTGTTTAGTCTGGAGAAGAAGAGACTGGGGGGGGGGGGACAGGATTGCTCTCTTTAAATGTTTGAAAGGCTGTCGTTTGGAGGAGGGCAAGGATCTGTTCCAGTTGGCAGCAGAGGACAGGATCCAAAGATTGTTTAGTCTGGAGAAGAAGAGACTGGGGGGGGGGGACAGGATTGCTCTCTTTAAATGTTTGAAAGGCTGTCGTTTGGAGGAGGGCAAGGATCTGTTCCAGTTGGCAGCAGAGGACAGGATCCAAAGCAACGGGTTTCAATTACATGCAGAAAGGTTGATATTAGGATATTTGGAAAAAAGGAAAATACCTTTACCTATGGGACTGGATATTAGGAAAAAACATTTTTCACGGTCAGGGTGGTTCAAAGGTGGAACCAGCTGCCTCGGGAGGTAGTTTGCTCCCCTTCACTGACATCTTTCTGGAAAAGGCTGGACGAATATTTGTCGGAGATGCTTTAGGCTGGTCCTGCATTGGGCAGGGGGTTGGACTGCACGGTCTGCATGGCCCCTTCCAACGCTGTGATTCTGTGAAACACACACGTACCTGACGCTGCTCCATCTCCGCTGCGCTCTTTGCACTCTGCTAAAGTGTATCCAATGCTATGCCAAGAGCCGTTTGGCAGGAACGGCAGTTTCTCATCCAGGAGGAGATTTAAAAATACGTCATGAATTTGTGCCAACAGCCTCTGCCCTCTCCAGGTGCCTCGTCTGATGGATGCCGACCGCACGGGCGCAAAAAGTGAAAACGTCAGCTCAAAATGCACCTCCTGGTGAGTTATGAACGGAGCAAGAGGGTTAGACGGCATCACTGCGAATAAAAAAGGAATATTCCGAGTGGCCACAATTCGTACCATGAGCTCTGGCTTTACAAGCTTCGTCCGTGTCAGCTCTAGGCTTTCCAGTTGGCTTGCTTGAAGAGGAATTCTCCACCCCCAGCCCAATCTCCAGTTCTTGAGAAATCGTGAAGTGACTAAGGAGACTTCCCTTGGAATTTGAAAGGATTCTTTGAAGCTCAGTTGCCATTGGGTATGGGACTGCACACGGACATGCAGTGGCTCAAGTGGTTAAGACGCTGAACTACAGGCTGGAAGGTCGGTAGTTCAGCAGTTCGAGACCCGAGTGTACCGCATGACGGAGTGAGCTCCCGTCTCTGGTCCCAGCTCCTGCCAACCTAGCAGTTTGAAAGCAAGAAATTGCAATTAGATAAGTAGGTACCACTTCGGTGGGAAGGTAACAGCATTCCGTGCACCTTGGTGTTTAGTCATGCCGGCCACATGACCATGGAAACGTCTTCGGACAGCGCTGGCTCTTCGGCTTTGAAACGGAGATGAGCATCGCAACCCTAGAGTCGGATTCGACTGGCTTTCGAGCAAGGGAACCTTTACCTTTACTTTATACAACTCAACTGACATCCTTGCTCCCCCTCGTTCAACAAATGTACGTCGTTTACAGGAACCAGAGATTGCAACATGCGTTCCCAGCGCTGTCCTATTAGAGTAATGCTGCCGTTTCATCATTTATTTTAACGTGACGTAAAGGCTGTTTGTAAATTTGAAGGGGAGAAAACACTATTCATGGCAACAGCAGGGGAGGGGGGGGGAACAGACGAAGATAAACTCTTGTTTGTCTACCGTCCCAATGAGCGTTTCATTTTTCTGCTCAGACATTCCGAGGATATGTTCCTTCAGAGACCACCGGAGGAATTCTCTGCAGAGTCTCCGTCCTAATTAATGAACTTTAAAAAATGCTGCCGGTGGAACGATTTTAACGTTGATCCATAAAGCTGACGGACAGCGCTGGCTCTTCGGCTTTGAAACAGAGATGAGCACCGCAACGCTAGAGTCGAATTCGACTGGCTTTCGAGCAAGGGAAACCTTTACCTTTACCTATGGGACTGCTCGCTCTCAGTCTCAGGAAACTCTTGGAGATTTGGGGAGGTATCTGAGGAGGGTGGAGTTTGGGGAGGAGAAGGAATTCATTGGCAATGCAACACCATAGTGCCTGCCCTCCAAAGCCGCCATTTATCTGCAGGGGGACTAATCTCCGCAGTCTGGAGGTCTGTTGTGATTCAGGGAAACTCCAGGCCACGCCTGGAGGATGGCAACCCTAGCTGGGAAAGAGCCTGAGGGGAAAAACTGGTCTTGTTTCTACCCTTTTCCCTCTTTCTGAGGCCCGAGTGAGAGGTCTGCGCCAAGAAGCCTGTGCTGTCTGCGTGGGTAGCCATGTCGGCCTGAAGCAAGAGAACAAAGTTTGAGTCCAGTGGCACTTTTAAGACTAAAGAGGTTTAGAACATAAGAACATAAGAGATGCCAATGCTGGATCAGGCCAAAGGCCCATCCAGTCCGACACTCTGTCTGTCACACAGTGGCCGAAAATACCAGTGCCATCAGGAGGTCCACCAGTGGGGCCAGGACACTAGAAGCCCTCCCGCTATTGACCCCCCCCCAAGCACCAAGAATACAGAGCATCCCTTGCCCCAGACTGAGAGTTCCTATCTATACCTTGTGGCTAATAGCCCCTGATGAACCTCTGCTCCGTATGTTTATCCAATTCATAAGAACATAAGAGAAGCCAGTGTTGGATCAGGCCAAGGGCCCATCCAGTCCAGCACTCTGTGTCACAAAGTGGCCAAAAATACCAGGGGCCGTCAGGAGGTCCAGCAGTGGGGCCAGGACACTAGAAGCCCTCCCACTGTTGTCCCCCCCCCAAGCACCAAGAATACAGAGCATCCCTTGCCCCAGACCGAGAGTTCCTATCTATACCTTTTGGCTAATAGCCCCTGATGGACCTCTGCTCCGTATGTTTATCCAATTCATAAGAACATCAGAGAAGCCAATGCTGGATCAGGCCAATGGCCCATGCAGTCCAACACTCTGTGTCACACAGTGGCCAAAAATACCAGGTGCCATCAGGAGGTCCAGCAGTGGGGCCAGGACATTAGAAGCCCTCCCACTGTTGCCTCCCCCCCAGGCACCAAGAATACAGAGCATCCCTTGCCCCAGCCTGAGAGCTCCTGGGTATGAGCGTGCACATGAGAGCTTCTACCCAGAATAAAACTTAGTTGGCCTTAAAGGTGCCACTGGACACAAACTTTGTTCTGTAAAAAGACTTGTGTACAGGAGACCTTTCACCGCTGTGTGACACTGCCACCTACTGGGTTGCCAGAACAATGCACAGAATAAATACAGGCCGGATCCAGTTCCTTCCTGGTATAACTTGGAGAATTTCTCTAATTAGTTTCGGAACAGGACCAGGCAGTGTTGCCTACGGCTTTCATATCCCCCCGACAATTTGATCCTTGCATCCTCTTTCTGTATTGCTGATGCACAATGATTCAAGCATGGCAAGCAAAGACGTGATCTTGTGTACGATGGCATACTCTTTCTGTGAGGTGTGTTAATAATGTGTATCCCTTGTATCCCGCTCGAACCCAAAGGGGTCTCTGAGTGGCTTACAGTTACTCTTTATCCCTATCTATGGCCACATATAGTCAGGGGTGGGGCACCCCTGTGGAGGGACTTGCTGTTCTTTTTTCCGGTTTGGCTTATTGTTGGCTCGGCTTTCGGTTTAGCTCCTCTTCTTCTCCTTCCGGTGGTCTTCGGCGTCGGCTGTATTCAGCGGCGGACCCATCTAGCGCAGTCGTAGATTTCCACACACACCCTGTGCCTTATCAGTGCACACCTGTAATGTCAAGGAGGAGGAGGAGAGCTTGGATTTATACCCCACCCTTCACTACCTGAAGGAGTCTCAGAGCGGCTTACAATCTCCTTGTTTGGTGTAGTGGTTTGGTGTAGTGGTTAAGCCAGTTTGGTGTAGTGGTGAAGTGTGCACACTCTAATCTGGGAGAACCGGGTTTGATTCCCCACTCCTC
>NW_015170386.1:64275-70261 GCF_001447785.1 Gekko japonicus | reverse complement strand
GGTAGTGAACGGCGGCGTATAAATCCAATCTTCTCCTCCTCCTCCTCCTCCTCCCCCTCCCCCTCCCCCTCCCCCTCTTCTTCTTCTTCTTCTTCTTCTTCTTCTTCTTCTTCTTCTTCTTCTTCTTCTTCTTCTTCTTCTTCTTCTTCTTCTTCTTCTTCTTCTTCTTCTTCTTGCTGAACCAGACCCCCTATCTCCTGCTAGTGGCCAGGAGAAGGAGAAGAAGACAAGAAGAGATTGGATTTATTCCCTGCCCTTCACTACCCAAAGGAGCCTCAGAGCGGCTTACAAACGCCTTTCCTTTCCCCTCCCCACAACAGACCCCCTGTGAGGCAGGCGGGGCTGAGAGAGCTCTGACTGAAACGGCTCTTTTTCAAGGACAGCTGTGCCAGAACTATGGCTTATCCAAGGTCACATCAGCAAGTGCAAGTGGAGGAGTGGGGAATCAAACCGGGTTCTCCCAGATTAGAGTCTGCGCACTTAACCACTGCAACAAAGCTAGCTGGCAACCCTGCACCTCGTAGCTCCCCCCTTCAAGCCTCATGCAGCCAAGCCGGTCTTTCTTTACTAGAAAGGAAGAGAGGGGCTGGCCTGTTGCAAAGGCAGCCGGATTTGGGGAAAGACTCCTCGCTTCTTCCCCAGATGAAAACCCCAGCGACCGCTGAACCGTGCGAGAGATAAAGCACGATTAAAAAACAAATTGCAATTCCCTTCCCTATCCGATACGGAAATCAAATCTGCAATAGAGCCGGTGATGAGAGCCGAAACTCTCCTTTTTATGAGCTCTAGCTCCCGAATACGCCACGTGCAAAGAGGTGGGGTCGGGGAAAGCATCCTTGGGTATAAGTCATATCCCAGCATAATTACGGAGGCCGGCTTGCCTCTGCCTCGGCAACAGCTGCTAACAAGTATCGCCGTCTCATTTTATTGTTTATGAGCATTCGGTGCGGTTATGAATATTCAACGGATATCCCCCTTTCCCCCCTCCCTCTCCAAAATATGTTTAGGAAGGAGGGGGGACCAGTGAAGGTACATACTCAGGCCAGCATGGAAGCAAAGGTATTCTACTATACAATAAGGTGGGTTGCCGCAGGGGTCATTTTGTAGAAAAAGAGGTCCAGGAGCTCATTAGCATAACTCATTAGCATAACCCATTTGCATATGCCACACCCCCTGACATCACCGGAAGTGTGTCAGAAGGCAACACCCACCGCTCAGGCTCCACTGGACTGTTTTGGATTGCTAGCTATAGAGGGGGGGAGGAACGTACAGATCTGTCCTCGCAGAGGAGGGAGAGCTTGTGCCTGAATAAAACTTGGACTTAAAGGTGCTACTGGACTCTTTTGGATTGCTAGCTATGTGTCGGGGGGAGGAACGTGCAGATCGGCCCTCGCAGAGGAGGGAGAGCTTGTACCTGAAGGCTGGCCGGGGGGGGGCTCTGCAGCTTACCTGGCTGCTTCTTGCTGTGACTGAGGGCTTCTGGGAGCAGGGGGTGGGGCTTGTTGCATGTGCCCGCCCCCTGGGCTCTTTACTGCCGGAGCTCCGCTCCTGTGCGCTCCTGCAGGAAATGACCCCTGGGTTGCTGTGTCTGTCTGTAGCAGTAGAAAAGAGGAAAAGTCCAAGAGCACCTTAAAGGCTAACCAAAATCGTGGCAGGGGAGGAGTTTTCTCAGGGGAACAGGCTTCCTCCGGAGGTGGTGGGCTCTCCGTCTTTGGAGGTTTTCAAACAGAGGCTGGGTGGCCGGACAGCAATATGGGTTCTGTGAACTTCGGCAGATCATGAGTAGGGAGGGCAAGAAGGGCTGCATCAGTGCTTGTGGCCCTTTCTTACACGCCGAGGCAGGGGTCATTTCCTGCGGGAGCACACAGGAGCGGAGCTGACACGCTTTGGGGTCAAGCAGCAATTTTTCTCCAGGCCGGTTTGGCCGGGGATCCTGGAGGGTTTTTTGTCATCTTCTGGGCGTGGAGCAGGGGACACTGGAGAGGGGTGGAAGGGTATTTGTGAATTTCCTGCATTGTGCAGGGGGTTGGGCCAGATTACCCTGGAGGTCCCTTCCCACTCTAGGATTCTATGGTTCTATGAGTCACTGCCCCCTTCTTCAGAGACCACTAGAATACCTTGTTTTTTCTCATCCCCCACGAATCATAAGAAGAGCTCTGCTGGATCTGACCAATGAGGGTCCATCTAGTCCAGCATCCCGTCTCACAGTTCCTCTGGAGGGCCAACAACACGGCAGAGAGGACAAGGCTGAGAAGAACATCAGAAGAGCCCTGCTGGATCAGACCAATTAGGCGCCATCCAGGCCAGCAGAGTGGACAACCAGTTCCTCTGGAGGGCCAACAACAGGGCAAAGAGGCCGAGGCCTTCCCCTGAGAAGAACATCAGAAGATCCCTGCTATATGAGACCAATGGTCCATCCAGTCCAGCATCCCGTTTCACACAGTGGCCAACCAGTTCCTCTGGAGGGCCAACAACAGGGCAGAGAGGCCGAGGCCTTCCTCTGATAAGAACATCAGAAGAGCCCTGATGGATCAGACCAATGAGGGTCCATCCAGTTCAGCATCCCATCTCACACAGTGGCCAAACAGTTCCTCTCGAGGGCCAACAACAGGGCAGAGAGGCCAAGGCCTTCCCCTGAGAAGAACATCAGAAGAGCCCTGCTGGATCAGACCAATGAGGCTCCATCCAGGCCAGCATCCTGTCTCACACAGTGGCCAACCAGTTCCTCTGGAGGGCCAACAACAGGGCAGAGAGGCCGAGGCCTTCCCCTGAGAAGAACCTAAGAAGAGCCCTGCTGGGTCAGACCAATGAGGGTCCATCCAGTTCAGCATCCCGTCTCACACAGTGGCCAAACAGTTCCTCTCGAGGGCCAACAACAGGGCAGAGAGGACAAGGCTGAGAAGAACATCAGAAGAGCCCTGCTGGATCAGACCAATGAGGCGCCATCCAGGCCAGCAGAGTGGACAACCAGTTCCTCTGGAGGGCCAACAACAGGGCAGAGAGGCCGAGGCCTTCCCCTGAGAAGAACATCAGAAGAGCCCTGCTGGATCAGACCAATGAGGGTCCATCTAGTCCGGCATCCCGTACCACACAGTGGACAACCAGTTCCTCTGGAGGGCCAACAACAGAGCAGAGAGGCCGAGGCCTTCCCCAGATGTTGCCTCCTGGCTCTGGGATTCAAAGGCTTTGTGCCTCTGAATGTGGAGGTTCTCCTCAGTCACCATGGCTAGTAGCCGTGATAGAGTTTTCCTCCATGAATCTCTCTAAAAGGTAAAGGTTCCCTTGCTCGAAAGCCAGTCGAGTCCGACTCTAAGGTTGCGGTTCTCATCTCCGTTTCAACGCTGAAGAACCAGCGCTGTCCGAAGACATTTCCGTGGTCATGTGGCCAGCATGACTAAACACCAAGGTGCACGGAACGCTGTTACCTTCCCACCAAAGTGGCACCTATTTATCTACTTGCAATTTCTTGCTTTCGAACTGCTAGGTTGGCAGGAGCTGGAACTAGAGACGGGAGCTCACTCCGTCATGCGGCAACTCGGGTCTCGAACTGCTGAACTATCGACCTTCCACAGCCCGCAGTTCAGCGTCTTAACCATTTGAGCCACCGCAGCTCCTATGGATCTCTCCAATCCCCTTTTAAAGCTGTTTATTCCTGTGGTCATCACTACATCCTCTGGCAGCAAATTCCACGTTTTAATCACTCTCTGCGTCAAGCAGTCTTTCCTTTTGCCCACCCTGAACCTACTGTCCATTAGCTTCATCGGAGGCCCTCAGGTTCTAGTCTTTTGGAAGATAGAGAAGAAGTTTGGTCAACTCTCTCCACCCCGTATATAATTTTAAAAACTTCTATCATGTCCCCCTTAGTCGCCTCTTTTCTAAACTGAGAAGTCCCAGTCTCTTTGGCAGTGTTCCCTCCAAGCTGAGTAAGTGTGAGCTAGCTCCCAGTTTTTTAGCCTCCGGCTCACGCCTTTTTGCCTTCGCTCAGGGAGGATGGCTCCAGAGCAAACTCATTTATGCAGGAACCAAATTGCTCACTCACAGCTTTTGGAAATTTATCCAATGCCAGTAGCTCACAAAGTAGAATTTTTGCTCACAAGACTCCGCAGCTTAGAGGGAGCGTCGGTCAGGAGTCCTTGTTGATGATTCTCTAGTTCAAGGTTAAGCTGGGCTGAGTTCAGGCCAGTGTTCCTTCTAAGGTGGGTTAGTGAGAGCTAGCTCACAGTTTTTTTAGCCTCCGGCTCACACCTTTTTGCCTTAGCTCAGGAAGGAGGGCTCCAGAGCAAACTCATTTATGCAGGAGCCAAATCGTTCGCTCACAACTTTAATGCCAGTAGCTCACAAAGTAGAATTTTTGCTCACAAGATTCCACAACTTAGAGGGAGGATTAAAAGTAAAGGTTCCCTTGCTCAAAAGCCAGTCGAATCCGACTCTCGGGTTGTGGTGCTCATCTTTGTTTCAAAGTCGAAGAACCAGCGCTGTCCAAAGACACTTCCGTGGTCATGTGGCCGGCATGACTAAACACCGAGGCGCATGGAATGCTGTTACCTTCCCACTGAAGTGGTACCAATTTATCTACTTGCAATTTCTTGCTTTCGAACTGCTAGGTTGGCAGGAGCTGGAACTAGAGACGGGAGCTCACTCCGTCGTGCGGCACACTTGAGTGTCGAACTGCTGAACTACCGACCTTCCACAGCCTGCAGTTCAGCATCTTAACCACTTGAGCCACCGCAGCTCCTTTTAGAGGGAGCATTGCTCATCAGCCTTTCCTTGTAGGGAAGTTCTCAGCTTTGCTTGCACCCACAAATCCTCTGGCCTCGTGAAGACAAAGGAGAATGTAGATTCCATCTTAGATATAAAACCAGGGACGAGGGTTGCCAGCTCCTCGTTGGGAAATTCCTGGAGATTTGGGGATAGAACCTGGAGACGGTGGGGTCTCTGGAAGAGAGGGACCTTAGTGGGGTACAATGCCAGGGGTCATTTCCTGCCGGAGCACACAGCAGCGGAGCTCCGGTAGTAAAGAGCCCAGGGGGCAGGCACATGCAATAAGCCCTGCCCCCTGCTCCCAGCAGCCCTCAGTCAGAGCAAGAAGCAGCCAGGTAAGCTCCCCCCGGCCCCACGGTCCAAAACAGTCCAGTGGCACCTTTAAGACCAAGTTTTATTCAGGTACAAGCTCTCCCTCCTCTACGAGGGCAGATCTGCACGTTCCTCCCCGCCCTCCAATAGCTAGGAATCCAAAATAGTCCAGTGGAGCCTGAGCGGTGGGTGTTGCCTTCTGACACACTTCCAGTGATGTCAGGGGGTGTGGCACATGCAAATAGGTTATGCTAATGAGTTATGCTAATGAGCTCCTGCACCTCTTTTTCTACGGAATGACCCCTGACAATGCCATACAGTCCACCCTCCAAAGCAGCCATTTCCTCCATGAGAACTCAGTTCTGTAGTCAGGAGATTGGTGGTAATTCTGTGAGATCTCCAGGCCCCACCTGGAGGCTGGCAACCCTACCAGGGAATCATGAGCCCGCAGTGCAATGTGGCTGCGAAGAAAGCTAGTGCACTCTTAGGATGCATCAACAGAAGCATTGTGTCCAGATCACGGGAGGTGGTAGTTCCGCTCTATTCTGCTATGGTCAGGCCTCACCTGGAGTCCTGTGTCCAGTTTTGGGCACCACATTTTCAGAAGGATGTTGACAACCTCCAGAAGAGGGCAACCAGAATGGTGGGAGGGTTGGAATCCAGGTCTTAAGAGGAAAGGCTGAAAGAGTTGGGTATGCTTAGCCTGGGAAAGAGAAGGCTTAGAGGGGACATGACTGCAGTCCTCAAGTATTTGAAGGGCTGTCATGTAGAAGATGGAGCAGATCTATTCTCTCTTGCTCCGGATTGCAAGACTAGATCTAATGGGTGGAAATTACAAGGGAGTCAATACCGACTAAATATGAGGAGAGACTTCCTAACTGTAAGAGTGGTTGAGCAGTGGAACAGTCTGCCT
>NW_015170386.1:52705-64254 GCF_001447785.1 Gekko japonicus | reverse complement strand
AGACTGCCTCGGGAGGTGGTGGATGCTCCTTCACTGGACGTTTTCAAGCGGAGGCTGGATGACCATCTTTCGGATATGTTGCAGGGCTCTCTTTCGGCTCTGCTCCTGCAGAGTGCAGGGGGTTGGACTAGATGACCTGCAAGGTCCCTTCCAACTCTAACGTTCTATGATTCTATGATCAGATGACATGCTGTTAATTGGCTCGACATGAAGGATCAGCTTCGGGAACTAAGTTACGTCTTAATTTGGGGTCTACAAACCCTTGTGATTAATAAGTGCTATTTTCAAGACAATTACTAGGCACTCTCGACCACTCAAGGGTCTCTCTGACAATGGAGATGTCCCCGGGAAATTTATCCAATAGTTAATCAAGCGGGCAAGCTCATCTTCTGGCCCATCAAGTCTGCGTATGTCACACGTAGGAATAGGGTTGCCAGGTAAAGCTCAGGAAATATCTGGGGACCTTAGGGGTGGAGCCAGGAGCCAGGATGCGACGTCACTAAGGTTGCCAGGCGAGGTCGACCATCTGGAAGGCAGTTCTGGCTCTCACATTTAAGCTTTACTTTTAAAAGCATTCGTTTTAAATGCTTTCCCTCCATTGGAAATAATGGAGGTGGGGGCACCTCCTTTTGGGTATCATAGAATTGGACCCCCTGGTCCAATCTTTTTGAAACTTGGGGGGGGGGGCCAGGAGAGGCTCCACCAGCTATGCTGAAAATTTGGTTTTTCTATCTCAAAAAACAGCCCCCCCAAAGCCCCAGATACCCACAGATTGATTCTCCATTATACCCCATGGGGACCAGTCTCCATAGAGTATAGTGGAGTGCCCAGCAGCTGTCCCCTCCCCCGGCTTTCTGACAGCCCTGAAGCGGAGGAAGGAACTCTAAACCAGGGGATCCCGTTCCCCCAACTGGAGATTGGCGACCCTACATAGGTATTATGTTCTTTTTTTTCCTGCCAAAGATACCTGACCCCATGAGGGATCGTGCAAGAAGGAGTCCACACTGAACACGTCAGCATTCCCAACTTGGCACTAGTCAGGAAAGCACATAAGAATGGTTCTCAGAGCCAACCCAATGTCAGTTAGGCTTCCACCCTGAAAGCTTCCTTCACCAGTGGCACGGGACAACAGGACCCCTTCTTCAGGATAACTAGAGTATCTCTTTCATCCTGCCTTCCTTCTTGAACCCTTCCCTTCATGCTGATTACATTACGTAGCAATGGAAGTGAAATAAGAATCCGATATCTCTGTTAAGTCCTGGAGGCACAATTGTTCTGAGTGTTGCGATAACTTTTAATTCAGCTCTTCATGCATTCAGTGGGGGACCTCAAACGAGCTGTTTTATTGCAAAAGGATTTCAGAAACAGACTGCTGTGGGGGATTGCCGAAGGATAAATTATTACAACACTCAGGGCAATAGAACCTCCACATAGTGGGTTCTTATCTCACTGCACACGCTAAGTCACTCAGTTCTTCCTTATACCCAGAATTAAACGTTGATGGTCGCAAAGGTGCCACTGGACTTAAACTTAGTTCTCATATCTATTGTGAACTCTTTCATTATCTTTATGCTGATTTGCTGCTATCCATAGGTCTTACCAACTGCGTTGATCCAATCTTAGTTATACTTATTGCTCAGTTACTTGTACATCTTGACTCTCTAGCCCTTCCTAGTAACTAACCCCCCTACCTATATGTAATGCTTGAGGAAGTCTGTTTTAATGTATTTGAAGTGTGCATCTACACATGCTCAGTGCTCACTGATACCCAGAATTAAACTTTGTTGATCTTAAAGGCGCCACTGGACTCAAACTTTGTTTTCACAGCTGTTTGTTAACTCTTTTATTTGTATGGAGAGAGCCAGTTTGGTGTAGTGGTTAAGTGCGTGGACTCTAATCTGGGAGAACCGGGTTTGATTCCCCACTGCTCCACTTGGACTTTCTGGATGACCTTGGGCAAGCCATAGTTCTGTCAGAGCTGTCATTTAAAGAGCAGTTCTCTCAGAGCTCTCTCAGCCCCACCTACCTCCCAGGGTGTCTGTTGTGGGGAGGGGAAGGGAAAGGAGTTTATGAGCCGCTCTGAGACTCCCAGTGAAGGGGGGGTATAAATCCAATCTCTTCTTCTTCTTCTTGTTCTGGTAATTTGCTCCCATTCACAGGTCTTACCAACGGCTTTAATCCAATCTTAACTACACTTATCTCTAAGTTACTTGTACATCTTGACTCTAACTAGCCCTCCCTGGCAACTAACCCACTCACCCACCCTCTCTCAACCTATATGTAAGTCCTGAGGAAGTCTGCTTCAATGTATCTGAGGAAGTGTGCATGCACACAAAAGCTTCTATCCAGAATTAAACTTTGTTGGTACTAAAGGTGCCACTGGACTCAAACTTTTGTACTATTTAGTTGTCGTAGATTTTCCGGGCTGTGTGGCCGTGGTCTTGGCATTGTAGGACCTGACGTTTTGCCAGCAGTTGGCATCCTCAGAGGTATAGCACAAGAAAGGAGCCAGTTTGCTGTAGTGGTTAAGTGTGTGGACTCTAATCTGGGAGAACCAGGTTTAATTCCCCGCTCCTCCACTTGTAGCTGCTGGATGACCTCAGGCAAGCCATAGTTCTATCAGAGCTGTTCTTGAAAGAGCAGTTCTCGAAAGAGCTCTCTCAGTCCCACTGACCTCACAGGATGTCTGTTCTGGGGATGGGAAGGGAAAGGAGATTGTAAGCCACTCTGAGACTCCTTCAGGTAGTGAAGGGCGGGGTATAAATCCATTCTTCTTCTTCTCCTCCTCCTCCTCCTCCTTCTTCTTCAAAGGAGTACTCTGTGACAATGTGAGAAGAAAGATGGTAGGCAGGTAATTTAGATCTACTCAGGAAGGTGGGGTAGGGCTGAGTCATTCTCTTGTAGGAGTTCCCCAGGCTGTGAACAAGCTAATGGAGGAGCTTTCCTGAGGAGGTTCTAATGACTCAGCCCTACCCCACCTTCCTGAGTAGATATAAATCACCTGCCTACCATTTTTCTTCTCACCTTGGCACAGAGAGTCCTCCGTCTTCCTGTGTTATACCTCCGAGGATGCCAGTCACAGCTGCTGGCGAAACGTCAGGCCCTACAATGCCAAGACCACGGCCAGACAGCCCGGAAAATCCACAACAACTAATTTTTAGCCTTTCTTCATAGGGAAGATCCCAGGGTTCCCAAGTCGGATCGGCGCTGGAGCGGGGGACTCCAGCGCCGCTCCGAGAGTGCACGCGTGCCGCAACCCCGCCACCCGGAAGTGACGTGACCACGCCGGGTACGCTGGGGGCGGGGGCACGACCATCCGAGGGAAAACCATAGTTTCCCCTTGGATGACCGTGGCCCCGCCCCCAGCGTGCCCGGCGTGGTCGCGTCACTTCCGGGTGACGTGCACGCCGTGTGCTTTGGGGGTGGGGTTCCCCCGGGGCCCGATCCGGCGGTGGCCTCTGGGGCGGGGGTTTCCCCGCCCCCCGGGGGGACTTGGCAAGCCTAGAAGATCCCCAGTTGCCAACCTCAAGCGGGGGGGGGAATAACTACAAGATAATGACTCAGCCCTACCCCACCTTCCTGAGTAGATATAAATCACCTGCCTACCATTTTTCTTCTCACCTTGGCACAGAGAGTCCTCCGTCTTTCTGTGTTATACCTCCAAGGATGCCAGTCACAGCTGCTGGCGAAACGTCAGGTCCTACAATGCCAAGACCACGGCCAGACAACCCGGAAAATCTACAACAAATCTAATGAACAGCGGCCGCAAAAGCCTTTGGCAACATTTTGGACTATTTCTTCAGACCAACATGGCTACCCACTTGAATCTACACCCAAAATTCTGTTGGTCTCTAAGGTGCTCGTGGACTCAATTTTTTTCCTTCTTGATGCTTAGTTTTTCCAATTACTGTCCTGACCTCTGGCCAGCAATCCTTGATGATTTCTGGTTCCCCCAAAGCCTGCGACTTCCGTCCCTCAGCAGGGCCTCGCTTTCCTCTATTTCAGCCTTTCTTCCTTGCCTAAACTCTCCAACTTTGCTTCCCTTTTATAACAAAGGCCAATATCGTAATGCCTTTGTCTCAGCCACGGTGGGGCCTTATTTGGAACACTGCCTACAGTTCTGGTCACTGATTTAAAAAGGACATTACAGGGAGGATGTGGACAAGATACAATTTAAGAGAAGAAGAAGAGGAGGAGGAGGAGGAGGAGGAAGGGGGAGGGGGAGGGGGGAGGGGGAGGAGATAGGATTCATACCCCGCCCTTCACTACCCAAAGGTGTCTCAGAGTGGCTTACAAACTCCTTTCCCTTCCCCTCCCCACAACAGGCACCCTGTGAGGTAGGTGGGGCTGAGAGAGCTCTTGACAGAAACTGTTCTTTTTCAAGAACAGCTCTTATCAGAACTATGGCTTGCCCAAGGTCATCCAGCAGGTGGAAGTGGAGGAGTGGGGAATCAAACCCGGTTCTCCCAAATTAGAGTCCGCACACTTCACCACGACACCAAACTGGCACTATGCCAAACAAGGATAAGCGTTGAGTTCTACTTCTGGATAAGACAAGTTAGGAACACGTTTATTGGATGGGGGATACACTTTTGAGTAGCAGTGTGTGTGAACAAGATCTTGGGGTAGGGGTGGACCGAAAGTTAAATATGAACCGCCAGTGTGATGCAGTGACAAAAAAAAAAAAGGCTAATGAAATCTTGGGGTATATCAACAGAGGCATAACATCCAAATTGCAAGATGTGATAGTTCCACTCAATGCTCCCTCTAAGCTGTGGAGTCTTGTGAGCAAAAAATCTACTTTGTGAGCTACTGGCATTAACGTTGTGACTGAGCGATTTGGCTACTGAATAAATTAGTTTGCTCTGGAGCCAGCCATCCTTCCTGAGCTCAGACAAAAATGTGTGAACCGGAGGCTGAAAAAAGGTGAGCTAGCTCACGGTAACTCAGTTTAGAGGGAACACTGGTTCCACTGTACACTGCATTGGTCAGGCCGCACCTCGAGTCTTCTGTGTAGTTCTGGAGGCCTTGCTTCAAAAAGGATGTGGATGGAATGGAGCGGGTGCAGAGGAGAGCGACGAGGAGGATCGGGGGGCCTGGAGACCAAAAAGCCCTGTACCCCAATGGTGACATCAGGGGGAACCCTCCGCCTCTCTGCCCTGTTCTTGGACTTCCAGAGAAACTGGTCGGCCGCTGTGTGAAACAGGATGCTGAATGGGGTTTGCCAAGCCCTTTCCTCTCACCTATGGGGGAAGGAGGGAGCTCTTCGGGACTGGGGTGTGGGCATGGTGATGCTCTGGTATTTTGGGCAAACGTCTATGGTTACAATAGAGTTTTGCCCAAAATACCAGAGTGTCACTGCACAGCATCCTCATGTTCAATCAGAAAGTAGAGGGGGATGAACACGTGGCCAGGCAAGCCCAAGGGGGCAACGGGACATGAGGGTCAGCATAATACTAAGTAGATATAACAGTGGAAAGTGCCAGTTTGGTGTCGTGGTTAGGAGCACGGACTCTAATCTGGGAGAACCAGGTTTGAGTCCCCATTCCCCCACATGCAGCTGCTGGTGCAACCTTGGGTCAGACACAAGTTCTTTTTTTAAAAAAACCACATTTTATTAGGATATAATAAGCATAATCAAATATAGATCACAAAACTTTTATAACAATACCTCCTACCCTCCTCCCTTCCCCCCCCCCCATTCGGCTTCCCACAGTGCTCCAACCTCCTGCACAGTTCTTAACTCTTCTTCATCTCATTTTCATTACATATATCTATAGGTAACTTAACCTTCCCTATTTTAGTTTTACCTCTTATTCTATTTTTTAATATCTCTTAACTTTCAATAATTGTCAACGCTAAATAAACCATCCCTTACATCCCAATTTTTTTTTCCCAAATAGTCTTTAAAATCTTTCCAGTCTGCAAAAAAGTCCTCTGCTTCCTAGGTCAGACACAAGTTCTCTCCGAGCTGTTCTCTCAGGAGCACTCCTCAAAAGAACTCTCTCAGCACCACCTACCACACAGGGTGTCTGTTGTGGGGAGGTGAAGGGAAAGGAGTTTGTAAGCCGCTCTGAGACTCCTTTGGGTAGTGAATCATAGAGTTGGACTGGACCTCCATAAGAACATAAGAGACGCCAATGTTGGATCAGGCCAAAGGCCCATCCAGTCCAACACTCTGTGTCACACAGTGGCCAGAAATACCAGTGCCATCAGGAGGTCCAGCAGTGGGGCCAGGACATTAGAAGCCCTCCCACTGTTGACCCCCCCAAGCACCAAGAAGACAGAGCATCACTTGCCCCAGAGCCCCTATCTATACCTTGTGGCTAATATCCACTGATGGACCTCTGCTCCATATGCTTATCTAATTCCCTTTTGAAGCCGTCAATGCTTGTAGCCGCCACCACTTCCTGTGGCAGTGAATTCCATGTGTGAATCACTCTTTGGGTGAAGAAGGACTTCCTTTTATCCGTTCTAACCCGACTGCTCTGCAGTTTCATGGAGTGCCCACGAGTTCTTGTATTGTGAGAAAGGGAGAAAAGTACCTCTTTCTCTACCTGCTCTTTCCCATACATAATCTTACAAACCTCGATCATGTCACCCCTTAGTCGTCGTTTCTCCAAGCTAAAGAGCCCTAAGCGCTTTAACCTTTCCCCATAGGGAAAGTGTTCCAACCCTTTTATCATTCGAGTTGCCCTTTTCTGCACATTTTCCAAAGCTATAATATCCTTTTTAAGGTGTGGTGCCCAGAACTGCACACAGTATTCCAAATGAGGTCGCACCATTGATTTATATAGGGGCATTATGATATTGGCTGATCTGTTTTCAATACCCTTCCTAATAATCCCCAGCATAGCATTGGCCTTCTTTATTGCAGTCACACACTGTCTCGACATTTTCAGTGAGTTATCCACTACAACTCCAAGATCTCTCTCTTGCTCAGTCTCTGCCAGTTCAGACCCCATCAATGTGTATTTATAGTTAGGATTTCTGGCTCCAATGTGCATCACCTTGCACTTGGCCACATTGAACCCCATTTGCCATGTTGACGCCCACTCGCCCATCCTTGACAGATCCCTTTGGAGTGCCTCACAATCCTCACTGGTTTTCACCACCCTGAACAACTTTGTATCATCCGCAAATTTAGCCACTTCACTGCTTACTCCCATCTCCAAATTAGATGATCCTCCAGGATCATCTAATCCAACCCTCTGCACAATGCAGGAAATTCACAAATACCTCCCCCTCCACACCCACAGTGGCCGCTGTTCCACACTGAGAAGATAACAAAAAAACCTCCAGGATCCCCAGCCAAACCGGCCTGGAGAAAAATGGCTTCCTGACCCCAAAGTGGCGATCAGCATATCCATAGGCGTGGAAGGAAGAACATAAGAACATAAGAGAAGCCCATGTTGGATCAGGCCAATGGCCCATCCAGTCCAACACTCTGTGTCACACAGTGGCCAAAAATACCAGGTGCCATCAGAAGGAGGAGGAGGAGATTGTATTTATACCCCGCCCTTCACTTGGAGTCTCAGAGCGGCTTACAAACTCCTTTCCCTTCCCCTCCTCACAACAGACACCCTGTGAGGTGGGTGGGGCTGAGAGAACTCTGCCACAAACGGCTCTTTTTCAAGGACAGCTGTGCCAGAGCTTGTGACTGACCCAAGGTCACATCAGCAGGTGCAAGTGGAGGAGTGGGGAATCAAGCCCTGTTCTCCCAGATTAGAGTCCGCACACTTAACCACTACACCAAACTGGCTCCATCAGTGGGGCCAGGACACTTGAAGCCCTCCCACTGTTCCCCTCCCCAAGCACCAAGGAAGAGTCCACATTGGGGACGTCATGCCAGGTGGGACTTCCCTTGCTTGCCAGTTGGCCGGTGGTGGGGCAGTAGCCCATGAAATCGGGGGGATCTCCCTCTCCCACCGGGGGGCTGGCTACCCCAATGCTGAACTAAGGGTTCTAGAAAGGCTCTTATACTCTCTTCCCCACAAGAGGTTTATTTCCTTCTAATAGCCACGTGGGAGGAACACGTTAATTTGAGTTAAAATAACTGCAATTGGGCATTAGAATATTGCAGAGTGAATGCTTTATTGGATTGCTACATGTAAATTAATACTGTATTTTGCTATTGAATAGCTTAGAATGGCTGTCATGCTGTTTCATTTAGCTTTTCTGACTCTGTATCTCGGTTAAAATAGTGAAGTCATCCTGCACTTAATCATTGGAGAGCCCTCATCTTTCTCTCTCTTATTCTCTCCAGGAGGGATACGAAACTTAGCCTGGAGCCATGTATGCACCAGGTAAGGATGCCAACCTCCAGCTGGTGGCTGGAGATCTCCTGGAATTATCACTAATCTCCAGACAGCAGAGATGAGTTCCCCTGGAGAAAATGGCCACTGAGCACCAACTCACAGAAGCTCCTACCCTGCCATAAATTGTGTTAGCCTTTAAGGTGCTACTGGACTCTTGCTCTTTTCTACTGCTTATTGTTGTTCAGTCGCACAGTCGAGTCCGACTCTTCGCAACCCCATGGACCACATCACGCCAGGCCCTCCTGTCCTCCGTCATGTTCTGGGGTTTGCTTAACTTCATGTTCGCTGCATCGATAACTCTGTCTAACCATCTCATCCTTTGCCGTCCCCTTCTTCTTTGACCTTCAATCTTTCCCAGCATCAGGGTCTTCTCCGGTGAGTCCTTCCTTCTCATTGGGTGGCCAAAGTATTTGAGCTTCAGTGTCTGGCCTTCCAGGGAACAGTCAGGGTTGATTTCTTTTAGGATTGACTGATTCGATCTCCTTGCAGTCCAAGGGACTCTCAAGTCTTCTCCAGCACCATAACTCAAAAGCATCTATTCTTTGGCGCTCGGCCTTCCTTATGGTCTAGCTCTCGCAGCCATACATTACGACTGGGAATACCATTGCTTTGACCAGATGGACTTTTGTTGGCAGGGTGATATCTCTACTTTTCATTATGCTGTCTAGGTTTGATAGGGAAAGTGCTCTTAAGAACATGAGACGCCAATCCAGTCCAACACTCTGTCACACAGTGGCCAAAATTACCAGGTGCCATCAGGAGGTCCAGCAGTGGGGCCAGGACATTAGAAGCCCTCCCACTGTTGACCCCCCCAAGCACCAAGAAGACAGAGCATCACTTGCCCCAGAGCCCCTATCTATACCTTGTGGCTAATAGCCACTGATGGACCTCTGCTCCATATGCTTATCTGATTCCCTCTTGAAGCTGTCCATGCTTGTAGCCGCCACCACCTCCTGTAGCAGTGAATTCCATGTGTTGATCACTCTGTGGGTGAAGAAGGACTTCCTTTAATCCATTCTAACCTGACCGCTCATCAATTTCGTGGAGTGCCCACGAGTTCTTGTATTGTACTGTGGTGGCTCTGATAAGCAGGGAGATGGGGGCGAGTCCGTGTCCTTCACTGCAGATCGGCCTGGCTGGAAAAGATAAACACCCACAGAGCTCAGGCGAATGCAGTCTTGGGGTGTATCCATAGAGACATAACATCCAGATCGCAAGATGTCCTAGTCCCGCTGTACACCGCATTGGTCACGCCATGCCTGGAGTCTAGTGTGCCGTTCTGGAGGCCTCACTTCCAAAAGGATGTGGACAGAATGGAGCATGTGCAGAGGAGAGCGACGAGGATGATCGGGGGTGGGTGGGCTGGAGACCAAGAATCCCTATGAGGAAAGACTGAGGGACTTGGGAATGTTCAGTCTGGAGAAGAGGAGGTGGGGGGGCAGGATGGCTCTCTTGAAGTCTTTGAAGGGCTGTCGCTTACAGGAGGGCAGGGAGCTGTTCCTGTTGGCAGCAGAGGAGAGGACTCGCAAGAATGGGTTTAAATGAAGGGAGGGAAGGTACCGGCTGGATATCAGGAACAGCTTTTTGACAGTAAGGCTTGTGCAGCAGTGGAATCTGCTGCCTGCAGAGGTGGCGAGCTCCCCCTCACTGGCAGTCTTCAAGCAGCGGCTGGACAAACCCTTGTCAGGGAGGCTCTCGGCTGCTCCTGCACTGAGCAGGGGGTTGGACTAGATGGCCTCCATGGTCCCTTCCGACTCTGTGTGATTCTATGATTCTGTTTGTAGCAGCAGCCTCTGGAAATTCACAAATAGGTCAGGAAGGTGATGCCCCTGCTCTGTTTCTGCTTAGCATCCCATAGCTGATTCTTAATACAACAAAGACAACACAGAGAGCGCTTGGGGCTCTTTAGTTTGGAGAAACAATGGCTGGGGGGGTGACATGATCGAGGTTTATAAGATTATGCAAACAGGTAGAGAAAGAAGGACTCTTCTCCCTTTCTCCCAATACAAGAACTTGTGGGCACTCCATGAAATTGTTGAGCAGTCGGGTTAGAACGGATAAAAGGAAGTCCTTCTTCACCCAAAGAGTGATTGACACAGGGAATTCACTGCCACAGGAGGTGGTGGTGGCTACAAGCATGGACGGCGTCTTCTTCTTCTTCTTCCTCCTCCTCCTCCTGAGAGCCAGTTTGGTGTAGTGGTTAAGAGCAGAGGACTCTAACCTGGGAGAACTGGGGTTTGATTCCCCATGCCTCCTCCACATGCAGCTGCTGGTGTGACTTTGACTCAGTCACAAGTTCTCTCAGAGCTGTTCTCTCATGAGCATTTCTCGAAAGAGCTCTCTCAGCCCCACCTACCTCACAGGGTGTCTTATTGTGGGGAGGGGAAGGGAAAAGAGATTGTAAACCACTCTGAAACTCCGTTGGGTAGTCAAGGGCAGGGTACCAATCCAATCTCCTCCTTTGGTGTAGTGGTTAAGTGCGCGGACTCTAATCTGGGAGAACCAGGTTTGATTTCCCCACTCCTCCACTTGCACCTGCTGATGTGACCTTGGGCCAGTCACAAGGTCTGGCACAGCAGTTCCTGAAAGAGCAGTTTGTGGCAGAGATCTCTCAGCCCCACCGACCTCACAGGGTGTCTGTCGTGGGGAGGGGAAGGGAAAGGAGTTTGTAAGCCGCTCTAAGACTCCAAGTGAAGGGCGGGGTATAAATCCAATCTCTCTCTCTCTCTCTCCTCCCCTCCTCCTTCTCCTTCCTCTCCTTCTCCTTCTGTTTCTCCTCCCTCAAAGACACTCGCAGTGCTGAATTACCCCTTTTTAGAAGTCTGTGGGCTCAGAAGGGTGCAGTTCAGCTGAGGATCGCACTGTTCAAAACATGCATGCATTTCACAGCTCTTCAGCAACAATAACAGCTTCAAGGGACGCAAGGTTAGGATAAGCAAGAACGGGTCTTGTGTACAAGCCTCTCGCAGGCGTTTTGCAGCTGAAGGGATTCGCTGTAAGCCAGCAGGCTTCCTCCTCTTCTTCTTCTTTCTGCATGTACCAGAAGCCCTGCACGTGTGTAACGTTATTGTCTTTTCATCCGTCTCTCGCGGCACGTCACAGAGGCTGTTTGCAGAAGCCGGGGGAATGATGGCGAACGGTATGGAAGCGTTTTGTCACGTCTCGAGGCCTGCTGCTCCCGTCGCTCACAATCCTCCTTGCCTCCTCTCTTTACTTCTGTCTCTCCTTACC
>NW_015170386.1:44234-52647 GCF_001447785.1 Gekko japonicus | reverse complement strand
CTGAGGCTGACCCCTCCTCAGATGAGGAACAACTCTGCCTCCTCTAGAGACAGCCCAGAGGAAGGACCCTTAGCAGTACCTGAGGAGGAAGAGTCCCCAGCAGCTGCACTAGAGGTGCAGCCAGAAGGAGAGACCGTTCCTGAGGCAGCTGCAGACACCCCAAGGCCAGACTCCCCGTCGAGTTCCCCTGAGTGCCCCTGTCATGGACCAGGTGGGGTGTCACCTGACGCTGCCACCACTCTGGATTTAGGATCCCTTGAGAAGGCTCAGAGCACCCTCCCAAGACCTTCAGACCTCCCTTTTGGCCGAATAACAGGCGTGAGGACCAGGCAGAGTACAACAAGGAAAAGGTTTATTTTATAGGAGGTCAAACAACAAGATGCAGGAATAATAACAATAAGTGGGTGAAAAGAAAAGACATCAAATGCCCTAACATGTCTAAATATATACTGTCCCTAGTCCACTATCTGCAGTGGCCTTAGACTACTCACCCCTCCCTCAGGATGAGGGTCTCTCCCCTGCAGCAGCCTTCCTTCTGGCTCTGCCCTCTGGGAAGAAGAACAGCGTTTCATGCTGCTCCAGATCTTTTATTCCAATCCCTCCTCTTTTCCTATTGGTCAATTTTGGCTCCAAAACCACTCAGGGGCTTCTGAGAGTTGTAGGCCCAGCCTCACCTACTGCTAGCCAGGCTCCCTGGGCCTAGTAGGCCTCTGGTGGCACAGCCCAGATCATGACAGCCCCAGACGTAGGGCACGGCAGAGGCCGACTTTGCAGGAATGAAGAAGAAGTGCCAGGCTGCAGCTTCAGCAATGTCAACGAGAGGAGTTGTAAGCCTCTGCAGACTCAACTCCAAAGGGAGGGAGGATCTGTTTAAAATCCTTTGGTGCACCTGCTCCAGTGCGGCAACAATTCTGCAAAATCAGACTTGATTCTGAGTGTGCAGCAGTCGCTCCTGGCCTCTGCAAACCTGCATTCTTGAAACGACTTCCTGGCTAACCAACCTTTGGCTTTCTCACTGACCTTGATTCCGGCTCATGTCTTCAGCTTCTAGCTTATAGCCTCGGTGGCTACCAGCCGAGTCAACACAGAGAAATTCTTTGGGTTGCTGGGTCTGGGTTGGAAAGTACCTGGACCTTTTCGGGGTGGAGCCTTGGGAGGTGGGGTTTGGGGGTGGGAGGGACCTCACCTCAGCAAGGTCCGATGCCATAGAGTCCCCCTTCCAAAGCAGCCATTTTCTCCAGGAGAACGAGGGCTGCCAGATCTTGGTGGGGTAGGCCCCCCAAAAAAACCAGCCACATCGAGGCGCGATGTCCCTGACACGATAATGTCACCCGTAAGTGACATCATCACATCAGGGACATCACACACAACACTCTGGTTTGAGGGTAAAACCCTATGGTAAATTCGGCCTACAACCGCAGACTTTTGCCCTTAAACCAGAGCATCACCATGCAATGTCGACGTCATGATGATTTCATTTCCGGGTGATGTTATCGTATCGGCGATGTCCTGGAACGCCCCCAAATCCCCACCACTGGTGCAGTGAGGGGACCTGACAACTGTATGGGGAGGAAAAATCTGGGGATTTTGAGGGAGGAGCCTGTGGAGGAGGGGGGAGGGACCTCAGCATCGTATGATGCCAAGAAGTCTACCCTCCAAAGCAGTCATTTTTTTCCAGGAGAAGAAGAAGAAGAGGAGGAGGAGGAGGAGGAGGAGGAGGAGGAGGAGGAGGAGGAGGAGATTGGATTTATACCCCACCCTTCACTACCCAAAGGAGTCCCAAAGCATCTTACAGACTCCCCTTCCCACAACAGGCACCCTGTGTGGTAGGCGGGGCTGAGAGAGCTCTGACAGAAACGGCTCTTTTTCAAGAACAGCTCTTATCAGAACTATGGCTTGCCCAAGGTCATCCAGCAGGTGCAAATGGAGGAGTGGGGAATCAAACCCGGTTCTCCCAGATTGAGAGTCCTCACACTTAACCACTACACCAAACTGGAGAACTGATCTCTGTAGTCTGGAGATCCATTGTGATTTCAGGGGACTTCTAGGGGACTTCCACCTAGAAGTCCTCTAGGTGTTTTTAAAGCACTAATGCTCGACACAGTATCCCCGATCCTCCACATTTCCCAGTTAAGGGGCAAATGCTGTTCAAACAAATGACAAAGATGACCTGACTCCAATAGTAACAAGAAAAGGCAATTTTACTTACAAAAACAGAAGTACGCCTTACATGACCTATTTATGCAGATACATTTAACTTATTGTGAACAGATCCATGTCAGAAAGGTTAACTTGCTCCAGCTCCAAGCCAAGGTGAGAGAGAGAAAAGAGGAGAAGTCCTGTATACACAATGAAACAGAAGTCAATCAAGGGCCAAAGAGGCTCATAAGAACATAAGAGACTAACTTTGTTAGTCTTCAAGGTGCTGCGAATTAATGACCTGCCGACATACTACCATTAATGGCTGCCAGGGAAGGATGTGCAGGGGGTGTGCAGTGACACTAGCTGTAGCTGTTCTTTGTGTGACAAGGGGCGATTCTGCACTGGCTCTTTCCTCCGTTCTTTTAGCAAACCCACATCGGAACAGAAATTCCCCTCTGCATTGTATGCCACTGTCGCTTTCTTTGCTCATTGGGTTTTATGGTAGCCTCCACACTGCATGCCACTTTTCCTTTCTTTGCTCATTGGGTTTTATGGTAGCCTCCACACTGCATGCCACTTTTCCTTTCTTTGCTCATTGGGTTTTATGGTAGCCTCCACACTGCATGCCACTTTCGTTTTCTTTGCTCATCAGGTTTTATGGTAGCCTCCACACTGCATGCCGCTTTCGTTTTCTTTGCTCATCAGGTTTTATGGTAGCCTCCACACTGCATGCCGCTTTCGTTTTCTTTGCTCATCGGGTTTTATGGTAGCCTCCACACTGCATGCCGCTTTCACTTTCTTTGCCCATCGGGTTTTGTGGTAGCCTCCACACTGCATGCTGCTTTTGCTTTCTTTGCCCATCTGGTTTTATCGTAGCCTCCACACTGCATGCCACTTTCGCTTTCTTTGCCCATCGGGTTTTATGGTAGCCTCCACACTGCATGCCACTGTCGCTTTCTTCGCTCATCGGGTTTTATGGTACCTTCTGCATAGATTTATGGCCCTTTTACAGCCATTCAGGGGTGACTTTGCCACCAGTACGGTGTTGCCCCCATTTATTTGAATGTGGCTTTGATCTGCACCTTTTCTGTTCCAACGTGGGTTTGGTAAAACAACGGAGGGAAAAGCCAATGCAGAATCAGCCAAGGAAAATCCTAATAATCTGCAGAGAAACATGAAGAGGAGAATAATAATAATAATAAGAGATTGGATTTATACCCTGCCCTTCACTACCCAAAGGTGTCTCAGAGCGGCTTACAAACTCCTTTCCCTTCCCCTCCCCACAACCCTGTGAGGTAGGTGGGGCTGAGAGAGCTCTTGACGGAAACCGCTCTTTTTCAAGAACAGCTGTGCCAGAATTATGGCTTGCCCAAGGTCATCCAGCAGGTGCAAGTGGAGGAGTGGGGAATCAAACATGCAGTTAACTACTACACCAAACTGGTGGGGCTGCATCTTCAGAATATGGACACAGCAGGGTAGCATTCTCCGGATTCCTCCTTTTGCATATTTTCTAATGAAGTTGGCTTCCTAAAAAGGGAGGGGGCAGGCTGGAGCCTGTTAAAATTGTGCGGGTTTTTTTTTTTTTATGCCTACGGACAAGTCATTCATCTGGAGTCCTCCTGATTGGCTTAGCCAGTTCCCTTAGTGATGGTAACCATGGAAGCACATGTAGAAAATCAGATTCTCAATTCATTCATCTGCTGGTCATTTCTTCCTTCATACTTTGAGTGGACAGAGGACTGAGAGATGACCTTCTCTCCCCCCGCCCCATTAGAAACTGATTTAAGAATGGAGTGGAAAACCGAGGAGAACCACAGAAACAAAAGAATATCACTGATGGATTTTCCCCACCGCGCCTTCTAGACATAGAGACTTTTCTTATCCGTCCACCAAAACTGTTCTGCCAAATCTATCCCTATCCAAAGCACAGTTCCTTCCAGGGCTATTGCTAGGGTTGCCAACTCCAGGTTGGGAAATTCCTGGAGATTTGGGGGTGGACCCTGGAGAAGGTGGGGTTCAGGGAGGGGAAAGGAGCTCTGCAGGATGTAACACCCTCCTGTAGTCCACCCTCCAAAGCAGCCATTTTCTCCAGGGGAGCTGACCTCTTTAGGCTGGAGATCAATTGTAACTCTGGAAGATCTCCAAGTTCCAGCTGGAGGTTGGCTCCCTGGCATGTTTGGTGTAGTGGTTAAGTGCAAGGACTCTAATCTGGGAGAACCGGGTTTGATTCCCCACTCCTCCACTTGCACCTGGCTGGATGACCTTGGGCAAGCCGTAGTTCTCAGAAGAGCTGTCCTTGAGAAAGAGCAGTTTCTGTCAAGAGCTCTCTCATCCCACCTACCTCACAGGGTGTCTGTTGTGGGGAGGGGAAGGGAAAGGAGTTTGTAAGCCACTCTGAGACACCTTTAGGCAGTGAAGGGCGGGGTATAAATCCAATCTCTTCTTTTTCTTCTTGTACTTTGTGAACACCTCAAAAAGGATGTTATAGCCTTGGGGAAAGTGCAGAAAAGGGCAACTAGAGTGATAAAAGGGTTGGAAGACTTTCCCTATGAAGAAAGGTTAAAACGCTTGGGGCTCTTTAGCTTGGACAAACGACGGCTGAGGGGTGACATGATCGAGGTGTATAAGATTATGCATGGGATAGAGCAGGTAGAGAAAGAAGTCCTTTTCTCCCTTTCTCACAATACTCGTGGGCACTCCATGAAATTGCTGAGCAGTCGGGTTAGAACGGATAAAAGGAAGTCCTTCTTCACCCAGAGAGTGATGAACACATGAGATTTACTGCCACAGGAGGTGGTGGCGGCTACAAGCATGGACGGCTTCAAAAGGGAATTAGATAAGCACAGGGCTCTAGTCGGGGGGGAGCTCTCAGGTACGGAGCTCCGGAAGAGAACCTCTAGGGGGCGGGGCGGTCACGTGGTGAAGCCCCGCCCCTTCTTTACCCCGCCCTCTGCTTCGATCCTCATTCCGTTTGGGAATGAGGATGAAGCAGGAGGGTAAGTAGCCGGGCCTTCTGACACACTTCCGGTGATGTCAGGGGGTGTGGCCTTCTGTCACTTCCGGTGATGTCAGGGGGCGTGGCATATGCAAATAAGTTATGCTAATGAGTTATGCTAATGAGCTCCGGCAGCTCTTTTTCTACAACAAGACCCCTGGATAAGCATATGGAGCAGAAGTCCATCAGTGGCTATTAGCCACAAGGTATAGATAGGCACTCTCAGGCTGGGGCAAGTGATGCACTGTCTTCTTGGTGCTGGGGGGGGGCAACAGTGGGAGGGCTTCTAATGTCCTGGCCGGACTGCTGGACCTCCTGATGGCACTGGTATTTCTGGCCACTGTGTGACACAGAGTGTTGGACTGGATGGGCCACTGGCCTGATCCAACACTGGCTTCTCTTATATTCTTATGTTCTTAATCCACACACATCCTTGGGGAAAGTGACATATATACTTTCTAAACAAATACAAATAACTGGCTTCCAGTAACTTCTAGGCTCCGGGATTACAACTGATTTTCAGGCAACGGAGATCAGTTCCTCTGACGGGAAGGGTCACTTTGGAAGGTGGAGTCTAGGGCATTTGGCCTCATTGAAGTCCCTCCCCTCCCCCAAACCTCGCCTTCCCCAGGCCCAAATCTCCAAATCTAATGTTGCCAGCTCTAAGCTGGGAAATACCTGGCGATTTGGGGAGTGAATCCTGGGTGGGGCGAGGTCTGGAGAGGGGAGGGACCTTGGCAGGGTATAATGCCATATAATCCAACCTCCAAAGTGCCGTAGAATCCACTCCTCCAAAGTAGAGGAGGAGAGATGGATTTATACCCTTTCCTTCATTTGGAGTCTCAGAGCGGCTTGCAATCTCCTTTCCCTTCCCCTTCCCCGCAACAGACACCCTGTGAGGGAGGTGGGGCCGAGAGAGCTCTCCCGAGAACTGCCCTTGAGAGAACAGCTCAGAGAGATCTTGGGACTGACCCAAGGTCACACCAGCAGCTGCATGAGGAGGAGTGGGCAATCAAACCCGGCTCTCCCAGAGTAGAACCTGTACTCTGAACCACTACACCAGACTGGCAGGCCTTCCTGGAATATACTCTCCTCTATCCAGCCTACTGTCGTGGTGGGCATTGTGGGAGTTCTTCATAAACTCCCAAAGCATTTTGGCTCGATCGATGTTCTCCTTGTTGAGCTAAGCCTCGGTCAAGGGCCAGTATCCATTTATAGCTGCCGGCACTCAATAGCAAGCTCTACATTGACGGGTAAGCCTCCAGGGCCTTGGCTCAGGTCTGAGGTCTGGGGTAAGAGCCGGCATCTCAGTGGGTCACAGGGTAACCTGCATCCCGTTTCCATGGCGATCGGTCCTCCAGCAGCACGGTCTTGACTGGCGCCTCTCACCTCCTGCGTGGAAAAGCCCTGGCGTCATAGAAACCGGGGCACGGGGGCACGGAGAACCCGCTTACCCACAAGGACGGGAGGGGCCGGTGCCATTCCAGCCGATACAATTTCCCAAGTGCACTTGTCACGGCAGCCAGAGTGGCGAGGCATCCGCCAGCATCCTTTGTTTCCGTCCCTTCGGAAAGGTACAAGGCGGGCAGAGGTCCAGGCTTTGTTGGGAGAAAGGCTGAGTGGGTCGTGTGTGGGTGGATGGGGAGACAAAGGGGGCTGAGTGCTTGTCATTTTCTGAACTGGGCCGGTGGGGGGGGGGAATCTGGGCGGTGCAGTCAGCCGATGGCACATGGGAGGGATTTTCACAAGGCCTGGCTTTGTTAACCAAGGGAGGTGGCTGTTCAGTGGGCCTTCCGAAGGCACTGGCCAGCGTTTTGGCGGCTCCTGCCCCTGGTTGGAAGCAGATTCTCTCTTTGCTGCGTGTGTCAGAGAAAGGAGGCTGGGGAGGGAGAGGATTTGACCTGTAAGCAGACTCCTGATGTTACTGAACGACTCATCCTTCCGAATGTGACTGTCCCAGCACTGTGTGGGTCTTGCTGTGGGGGGTTTGTGGATGGGGGATGTTGTGACTTCGGGTCAGTTTGGTGTAGTGGTTAAGTGCGCGGACTCTAATCTGGGAGAAACGGGTTTGATTCCCCACTCCTCTGCCTGCAGCTGCTGGGTGACCTTGGGTCAGTCACAAGTTCCCTCAGAGCTGTTCTCTCGCGAGCAGCTCTCTCAGAGCTCTCTCAGCTTCGTCTACCTCACAGGGTGTCTGTCGTGGGGAAGGGAAGGGGAAGGAGATTGGAAGCCGCTCTGAGACTCCAAGTGAACGGTGGGGTACAAATCCAATCTCTTCTTCCTCTTCTCCTTCAAAATGGGAAGGGGGTCAAAGTGTCTAACCTCCAGGACAGGGGTGGCCAAACTTGCTTAACGTTAAGAGCCACATAGAACAAATGTCAGATGTATGAGAGCTGCACGCCATGAACAAATATTACACATATGTTTTTATTGGAAAATATGCACATTTGCTTTTTAATTAACATTCAGCGGGACTGCCGAAAATAAAAACAAAAGGGGTAAAAACAGATATTGATAATCTACAGGGCTCTTTTTGTAGAAAAAGCCCAGCAGGAACTCATTAGCATAATAGGCCACACCCCTGACAGCACCGCTCATTACCACATTAGGCCACACCCCCATGTTACCAGAAGTGTGGTTATCCAGCCATACCCACCTTTTGCTTCTTATTCTGTTTACCTAGTTTGTTGTCAAAATCCAGGGCTTTTTTTTTTTGGTAAACAAATTTTTATTATTTTCCATAAGAGTTTTACAGTTAACCATTTCCAATTTTCCATTATTCACCTATATCCATTTCCTCCCCTCCCTCCTGTGGCTTCCCACAATGCTTCCCCCTTACCCTCCACATTATTGTATATCATCGATTATATCATTTTTCTTATCATTACAGTTTTAAGATAACATCATTTAGCCTAATATTGATCTAAACATATTAAATTTTGTTTCACATCCCAGTTCTTTTCCAGATAAATTTTAAAGTCAATCCATTCTTCAAAAAATACGTTGTCTTCTTTGCCGTTCGACTTTTTTGTGATTTTGTCCATTTCAGCCATGAACAGAACTTTTTGTATCCAATCTTCAATCTCTGGTACTTTCTCTGTTTTCCAAAATTGTGCATACAACATTCTCGCTGTTGTTATTAAGTACCAAAGTAAAGTCTTTTTAGTCGTGTTCACTTCTTCTATTTTAAGACCCAAAAGCAGAATTTCGGGTGCTTTTTTAAAAGAGCATTTCAATATTTTTTGCATTTCATTGTGGACTTTTGTCCAAAAGTCT
>NW_015170386.1:43986-44119 GCF_001447785.1 Gekko japonicus | reverse complement strand
CTCCGATACATCATTTTAAAACAGTTCTTTCTGACATTGGTACAAGTCGATATCTTAATAGAGTTTTTCCACAAATATTCCCAAGTTTCAATAGTCACTTCCCTATTCATATTTATTGCCCACTTTAACATTT
>NW_015170386.1:40026-40177 GCF_001447785.1 Gekko japonicus | reverse complement strand
GTTGCTTTTCCATTTGCACTTCCAGTTGTTTTACAATCTGAGTCCCTAGTCGTTTTTCCATCTGTTCCCCCATAGCTTGGATCGCATCTGTCATCCTTTTCTCCATCGCTTCCATAGCAACTTGCATCTCCTTTTTCTCCCTTTCCCTTGA
>NW_015170386.1:24249-39780 GCF_001447785.1 Gekko japonicus | reverse complement strand
TGTTGAAGTCCTCTTCAAAATGTCGGGCGCAACTTCTCTATGGTAATTTAGTGTAGAGTAGGTCAGTAGGTCAATTTGCAACTCTGCAGGTCCCGTCTACTCACATATACTCACATCCGGTCCTGCATTTTAAAGAGTCCGATTTTCTTTCTGTTGTTCGCTGCCCGTCTAGGATTTCTACTTCCTGCTTAACCAACTCGGAACTCTTCTTTCGTTACACTAGCCTGTTCTTCCCGCAATGTATTTCGTCAGTTTCGATTTTTCAGCTGCGCGCACATCTCAGTCCCCACCGCAGGAATGATAAACAAAATACGTTTTTACAATTTAAAAGCCTTCAATCAACTTTTTTTTTCTTCCGGAATCAGATCTCTGGGAATGTCTATTTTTTATCCGCTCAACCGCTTGTTCCAAAATATTTCTTATCTCAGTTCAGGTAAGCGGCACGTTTATTGTTATCTAGCACGATTAAATCGGGTTTCACATTGCTTCTTTTCACTCACTGTTGTTGCCCTTCTTCAAGAGGTCGGCTGATGAAAGATTTATGCCGGTATTCCAGCTCGAACGGCCGCTGGAGAGTTGCTCGGCACTTGCCCTCTTCGTGGGAGGAGATCAAAGCCTGATTCAGCTTCTTCCGAAACTCAATCACGCCAATCTCACACTCCCTCTTGGGCGCTGCTGCCTGCTTGCCCCCCCCCCTCGCTGGGGAGCGATGCATTGGGCTGTAAACTGCCCAATCTGTCAAAAGTGGCCGTCGCCGACTTCGCACGATCGCGAAATGCGTTAGTCCTCCATCTTAGCTCGACCGGAAGCCAAAATCCAGGGCTTTTTTGTAGCAGGAACTCCTTTGCATGTTAGGCCACACACCCCTAATGTTGCCAATCCTAATGAGTTTCTGCTGTTGGGTGTGGCCTATTATGCTAATAAGTTCCTGTTTGGCGTGGCCAACTTGAGAGCCAGCCGGAACTCCGTTCCTGTGCGTTCCTGCCCAAAAATAGTCCTGGATAATGGTATTTATTTGTCCAATGATATTTTTAGGTGGGGGGGGCTTTGAGAATGCATTTAAACTTAAAGTTGCTTTCTTTCTCTGCTCCCCCCTGACCCAAGCCTACCGAGGGAGGGGAACACTGGGTGGGGAAGGGGACAGGACGCATGCCCTCCCCTTTGCTTCCCCAGCCGCCCTTCTGGGAGCCACATAACGACCTCTGGTTTATTCTATGGACCTCCATTCTAGGTAGAAAAACTTAGAGATAGGATAGGGACCTAATCTATCTGGCTAGGCTGGATGGGGATTCTAAAACACATCCTGCATCCATGTTGCCAAGATGGAGAGAAGGCAGTGTGTGTGTGTGTGTGTGTGTGTGTGTAGAGATAGAGAGAGAGAGAGAGAGAGCGAGAGAGAGAGAGAGAGTTGTCAAGGAAGGAAGTCCTCTGCTTCCAACAGAGGAGAGGAGGCCTGGATATCTCCTGGAATGACAACTGATCTCCAAAAGACAGAGACTAGTTTCCCTGGAGAAAATGGCTGTGTTGGAAGGTGGGCTCTAGGGTTGCCAACCCCCAGGGAGGCTGGGAGATCTCATCAGGGGTCATTTCATAGAAAAAGAGGTGCAGGAGCTGATTAGCATAACTCATTAGCATAACTCATTTGCCTAGGCCACACCCCCTGACATCACTGGAAGTGTGTCAGAAGGCAACGCCCACCGCTCAGGCTCCACTGGACTGTTTTGGATTGCTAGCTATTTGGGGGGGGGGAACGTGCAGCTCTGTCCTCACAGAGGAGGGGGAGGTTGTACCTGAATTAAAGGTCTTAAAGGTGCTACTGGACTGTTTTGGACTGGGGGGCCGGGGGGGGGGGGCTCTGCAGCTTACCTGGCTGCTTCTTGGTCTGACTGAGGGCTGCTGCAAGCAGGGGGTGTGGTTTGTTGCATGTGCCCCTGGGCTCCTTACTGCCGGAGCTCCGCTCCTGTGCGCTCCCGCAGGAAATGACCCCTGGATCTCATAGAACCATAGAGTTGCAAGGGACCTCCAGGGTCATCTAGTCTAACCCCCTGCACAATGCAGGGAATTCACAAATACCTCTCCCACACACACACCCTGTGCCCCCTGCTCCATGCCCAGAAGATGACAAAAAAAACCTCCAGAATCCCCAGCCGAACCGGCCTGGAGAAAAATGGCTTCCTGACCCTAATCTCCCGGGATTGCAAAAGACGGGCGACTAGTTTCCCCTGGAGAAAATGGCTGTCTTGGAAGGCGCACTCTATGGCATCGTCGTCCCTCCCCTCTCCAAACCCCGCCCTCCCCAGACTCCACCTCCAAAATCTCCAGGGATTTCTCGGCCCAGAACTGGTAAACCCAGTGGGCTCTATGGCATTATGCCCTACTGAGCTGCCTTCCTTCCCTAAATCCTGCCCTCCCCAAGGCTCCACCCCTCCCCAACAAATCTCCAGGCATTTCCCAACCCAGAGCTGGAAACCTGAGGTCAGGTCTTATAATACAGGAGGCAAAAGCAAGGGCCCAAGAGGCTCATCATCTAACCAATGAGAAGGCGGGGCCAACTGCCCCCCCCCCGTGAGAGAATTCTCTTAACCTTTTCCCTCCCGGATCTTCTGGCATGAAGAGCTGCAGTATCCGACAGAACCAACCAGAAGAGGAATAAATGCAGCGAGCATACCCTGCCACAGTCCTAGACCCAAATTGGGTCTTCATAAGCACCAGGGCTCATTTCCTGCGGGAGCGCACAGGAACGGAGCTCTGGCAATAAGGAGCCCAGGGGGCAGGCACATGTAAGAAGCCCCACCCCCTGCTCCCAGCAGCCCTCAGTCGGGCCATGAGAAGCAAGAAGCAGCCAGGTAAGTCGCAGAGGCCCCCCCTGGCCCACCTTCAGGTACAAGCTCTCCCTCCTCTGTGAGGGCAGATCTGCGTGTCCCCCCCCCATAGCTAGCAATCCAAAACAGTCCGGTGGCACCTTTAAGACCAAGTTTTATTCAGGTACAAGCTCTCCCTCCTCTGTGAGGGCAGATCTGCGTGTCCCCCCCCCATAGCTAGCAATCCAAAACAGTCCGGTGGCACCTTTAAGACCAAGTTTTATTCAGGTACAAGCTCTCCCTCCTCTGTGAGGGCAGATCTGCGTGTCCCCCCCCCATAGCTAGCAATCCAAAACTGTCCAGTGGAGCCTGAGCGGTGGGTGTTGCCTTCTGACACACTTCCGGTGATGTCAGGGGGTGTGGCATATGTAAATGAGTTATGCTAATGTTATGCTAATGATCTCCTGCACCTCTTTTTCTACGAAATGACCCCTGATAAGCACTCAAGTGATACAGGCACAGGACCTCAGAAGATCAGCCGTGCCATCTTGGCCTCCTTCGCTTGCTCCTCCTCTGATGTAGTAACGCCTGCCGTTCTGTGTCATCAGTGCCCTTCTGTTCCCTGTGCTGGACAAAGCGGTCAAGGAGATAAAGAGACACTCATCTGACATTAAAAGTCGCTGGTATTCAGAACCTGGCGGGTGAACAGTCTAATCTCCTGGAACATTCTGTCACACAAGTCACTGTTCTCCCACAACAGGACTTCAAAGAGACAGAGTCTCTGAATCAGACTTTGTTAATACATCCAAGACTCAAAAAGAGCAAGAGCAAGAGCCCAGTAGCACCTCAAAGACTAGCGAAGCATGTGGCAGGCAATGCTCCCTGTAAGCTGTGGAGTCCTGTGAGCAAAAATCCTACTTTGTGAGCTACTGGCATTAAAGTTGTGAGCAGGCGATTTGGTCGCTGCATAAATCAGTTTGCTCTGGAGCCCTCCTTCCTGAGCTCAGACAAAAATGTGTAAGCCAGAGGCTAAAAAAACCCTGTGAGTTAGCTCACAGTCACTCAGCTTAAAGGGAACACTGGTGGTGGGGTAGGAGTTTTTGTGAGTCATGGCTCACGTCTTCAGAGACAGTCTTGATCTACATTCAAGACTATTTACCCTCCTGCAAGTTCTTAACAGAGACCCAAGATTCCTTCTTCAGTTTTTAAAATGTACTCTGGCCCTGGACACACGGAGGATTTGCCACGCTAAAGGCACGAATGTCAGGCGGAATTTCGGTGTGCGATCACACCGCAACATCTGGGAAGCGTAGCGCACCATGGCCAACCTGTGGCATCCCACCGAAGATGCGCAGTAAAAAAGTACCTCGGAAAGTGCCCTAGTATCCAGAAAATGTGGGGCAGGGGTGGGCGTCTGATTGCGGGAGTGCTAGTATCTCATGGCATCCGGCGCCCATCCACATCCGGTCGCAAACCGGATGTTTTTCATAAGCACATGCACACAAACACGCAACTGAAAGCAGTGCTGCTCTGCGGAACTGCGCATGCACACAAAACGTGAAATGCTTGCTGCGCCGCTTCTTTGCCACGCTCCAGCATCGGCGTGTGATCGCCAGCTAACAGCCGAAGCACGGTGACTTGGGGGACCATGTGATTGGGCTACCACGCTTTATTTTGCTCCAGGGCAAACAGCCACGCCTCCCCCCACCCGCGTTATCTGGCCTGTGTGATGGGGACCTCTTTTATTTAAAATATTTCTTATGCCCAGCTTCCTCCTGTGCATCTCAGGGCCCCAAAGTGGGTAGCGACAATAGCACGATCTTAGATCAAATCGAGGTGGAACTCTCCATAGCAGCTAAGGCTGCGGTCACAGGCACCCATTGGAGCGGAGAGGAAACGAGGCTATTCCCTCCGGAAGAATCTGACACACAGTTGCGAGATCGCACATCCCTTTGCAGCTGGGGGCTCAGCCCGTCAGTGTGTGATCAGATGCAACTGCAGGTGAGTCGGGAGGGGTTTTTGTTCATTTCTTTCCCATGCGCAAAAAAACGAGGAATCACCCCTCTGCACTGAGGGTGCCCTATGGAGTACGCAATGATGCGCAAAGGAGTCCCTGCTACAAAAAAGCCCTGGGTTTGGACAACAAACAAGGTCAACAGAATAAGAAGCAAAAGGTGGGTGTGGCTGGATGAGCACACTTCTGGTAACATGGAGGTGTGGCCTAATGTGCCAAATGAGCTGTGCTGTCAGGGGTGTGGCCTAATATGCTAATGAGTTTCTGCTGTTGGGTGTGGCCTATTATGCTAATGAGTTCCTGCTGGGCTTTTTCTACAAAAAGAGCCCTGATGATAATGCTGGGGAAAGTTGGAGCAGGAAAAGAGGAAGGGCCAACATGAGATGGATGGACTCAGCCAAGGAAACCATCCATCTCACGTTGGCCCCTCCTCTTTTCCTGCTCCAACTTTCCCCAGCATTATCATCAGGGCTTTTTTTGTAGAAAAAGCCCAGCAGGAACTCATTTGCATAATAGGCCCTCCTTTTGCCAGAGCTGAGCAAGGCTGTTAAGGAGAGGACATTTTGGAGGACATTCTTTCATAGGGTCACCATAAGTTGGAAGCAACCTGACAGTACTTAACACAGAGAGAGAGAGAGAGAGAGAGAGAGAGAGAGAGAAAGAGAGAGAGAGAGAGAGAGAGAGTCTTGATAATCCTACCCTCTTTTATGCATGCCAATTCCTTCAGCCATACCTCTGTAACTTCCTGCTGTATTTATTTATTTGACTGTAGCCCAATGCTCCCTCTAAGCTGCGGAGTCCTGTGAGCAAAAATTCTATTTGGTGAGTGACTGGTACCAAAGCTGTGAGCGAGCGATTTGGCTACCGCATCGATTAGTTTGCTCGGGAGCCATCCTCCCTGAGCTGAGACAGAAATGTGTGAGCTGGAGGTTAAAAAACAGTGAGCTGGCTCACGGTAACTCAGCTTAGAGGGAGCACTGCGGTAGATTGATGTCCCCGAAGTTTTTGAGCCTGTGGGCACCTTTGGGATTTTGAGTTGGGAGTGGTGAGCCAGTAGGGTGTAGTGGTTAGGAGCGCAAACTCTAATCTGGGACAACTGGGTTTGATTCTCCACTCCTCCACACACAGCTGCTGGTGTGACCTTGGGTCAGTCACAAGTTCTGTCAGAGCCGTTCTCTCAAGGGCAGTCCTCGAAAGAGCTCTCTCGGCCCCACCTACCTCACAGGGTGTCTGTTGTGGGGAGGGGAAGGGATTGTAAACCGCTCTGAGACTCCTTTGTGTAGTGAAAGGTGGGATATCAATCCAATCTCCTCCTCCTCCTCTTTTATTTATTTATTTATTTTTTCAAACTTCTATTCTGCTGTCCCCACAAGTGGGCTCAGGGTGGATTACAGGGCCATGCAGCATCCTAATATAAATATATTAGTAAACAGATTAAAACAGTTAAGAACAATAATTTAAAACAGATTGCACTATTTGTTTGTGTACGTAATCTCCAGAGGTGGTGTTGCTATGTCTCTGAGGTCTTCGTGATCTGGGCCACATAGAGATGGTGACCATCCATGCTTGTAGCCACCACCACCTCCTGTGGCAGTGAATTCCACGTGTTCATCACTCTTTGGGTGAAGAAGGACTTCCTTTTATCCGTTCTAACCCGACCGCTCACCAATTTCACTAAGTGCCCATGGGTTCTTGTATTGTGAGAAAGGGAGGAAAGGAGTTCTTCTTCTAACTGCTCTGTCCCGTGCAATAATCTTGTAGACCTCGATCATGTCACCCCTCAGCCGTCGTTCCTCCAAGCTAAAGAGCCCCAAGCCTTTCCTCATAGGGAAAGTGTTCCAACGCTTTTATAAGAACAAAAGAACATAACAGACGCCATTGTTGTATCAGGCCAAAGGGCCATCCAGTCCAACACTCTGTGTCACACGGTGGCCAGAAATACCAGGGGCCATCAGGAGGTCCACCAGTGGGGCCAGGACACTAGAAGCCCTCCCACTGTTACCCCCCCCCCAAGCACCAAGAAGACAGAGCATCACTTGCCCCAGAGTCCCTATCTATACCTTGTGGCTAATAGCCACTGATGGACCTCTGCTCCATATACTTATCTAATTCCCTTTTGAAGCCGTCCATGCTTGTAGCCGCCACCACTTCCTGTGGCAGAGAATTCCAAGTGTACTTCCTTTTATCCGTTCTAACCTGACCGCTCAGCAATTTCACTGAATGCCCACAAGTTCTTGTATTGTGAGAAAGGGAGGAAAGGACTTCTTTCTCGACCTGCTCCGTGCCATGCAATAATCTTGTAGACCTCGATCATGTCACCCCTCAGCCGTCATTTCTCCAAGCTAAAGAGCCCCAAGCCTTTCCTCATAGGGAAAGTGTTCCAACCCTTTTATTTATTTATAAGAACAAAAGAACATAAGAGACACCAATGTTGGATCAGGCCAAAGGCCCATCCAGTCCAACACACTGTCACACAGTGGCCAAAAATACCAGGTGCCAACAGGAGGGCCACCAGTGGGGCCAGGACACTAGAAGCCCTCCCACTGTTACCCCCTCCCCCAAGCACCAAGAAGACAGAGCATCACTTGCCCCAGAGTCCCTATCTGTACCTTGTGTCAAATAGCCACTGATGGATCTCTGCTCCATGTGCTTATCTAATTCCCTCTTGAAGCTGTCCATACTTGTAGCCACCACCACTTCCTGTGGCAGTGAATTCCATGTGTGAATTATTGTACCTTAATGGAACTTCGTTATCTGTAACTATTCCTCCACTTTGTACCTTTTCTTTATATATCATTTCAATAAACTTCTTTGTTTAAAAAAAAAATGTGTGAATCACTCTTTGGGTGAATAAGGACTTCCTTTTATCCGTTCTAACCCGACTGCTCAGCAATTTCATGGAGTGCCCACGAGTCCTCGTATAGTGAGAAAGGGAGAAAAGGATTTCTTTCTTGACCTGCTCTATCCCATGCATAATCTTATAAACCTCAATCTTGTCACCCCTCATCCATCGTTTCTCCAAGCGAAAGAGCCCCAAGCGCTTTAACCTTTCTTCATAGGGAAAGTCTTCCAACCCTTGTATCACTCTAGTTGCTCTTTTCTGCACTTTTTCCAATGTTGCCTATAATATCCTTTCTGATGGGTGGGGACCAGAACTGTACACACAGTATTCCAAATGTATTTAATTTACAGTATTTAAATTTACATTAGAGCCGAGGGACCTGCTGTGAAATGTAGGGTGTTTTTGACAGCTGTGTGAATAACATGCTCCTGCGTTTGATCACTGACCTGCTCAGAACCACCACTGTCATTTGGACTGTCTGAAACCGCATAGGGCTGACTTTGACTTGAAAGCGACCTGCTTTTCTTCATTGTGATTTCTTGTTGAGGACAGTCATCTTGCCATCTGGTAAAGTGTCTGTCTCCCTCCACGCTCCTCTGGAGGTATCCTAAATCTTGCCATGTCTGTGTACGCAAAGCCTAAACGATCTCCTGGGAGCCAGTGCTTGGAATGCATGCATGTGCACACCTCGACAGCTGTTTCCGTTTGGTGAAAACGATGTTTGGTGGTTAACTGTGGTAAACTGGATCTGCTAGAGATCAGTTCCCCTGGAGAAAATGGCTGCTTTAGAAGGTGAATTCTGTGGCATTATGGCACTGAGGTGGACTCTATAGCATTGGGAGCCAGTTCGGTGTGGTAGTTAGAGTGCGGACTCTAAGCTGGGAGAACCGGGTTTGATTCCCCACTCTTCCGCATGCAGCCGCTGGTGTGACCTTGGGTCACTCACAAGTTCTTTCAGAGCTATTCTCTCAAGGGGGGGTTCGAAAGAGCTCTCTCAGCCCCATCTACCTCACAGGGGCTGAGAGGAAGAGAAAAGGAGTTTGTAAACTGCTCTGAGACTCCATTCCTTTCCGCAGTTGGATCTCATTCCTGGTTTTATCAGAGTTCAGCTCGCGACACAATAACCTTGCATTTCTCCCTGGTTATAACAGCATTGGTTTATCCTGGGACAAGTGTGGGGCAAAACCGTGGTGACCTCAATGTAATGTGGAAACACAACAAAATACCCCGAGATAATTACAGGGGTGAACTCGAGAGCTGTGTAAAATGTAAGTTCGGGGACAGGGTTGCACCAGGATTTAATGTCTAGTGTGGAATCACCCTCCAATCTCTTCTTCTTCTCTTCTTCACCGAAGTCCCTCCACTCCATGAACCCCCAAATCTCCAGGAATTTCCCAGCCTGGAGTTTGCAGTCCTGATACAATTCCCTCGTTCAGTCCAGCTCAAAGGCCTCTGGGAAAGCCAAAGTCTGCACGCAAGCCCCATTGGGGGAGCACCACAGGGGTGACGGGGAGGGAATGAGCTAACGACAGACATGGGAGGGAGATGTCAGGATCTGTCCCACTGAATCAACGCGACGCCATGAAAGGAAAGGGGTGCAAATCCTTTGAGAGTAGAGTTAACAACATAAGAACATAAGAGAAGCCCATGTTGGATCAGGCCAATGGCCCATCCAGTCCAAAGCTCTGTGTCACACAGTGCCAAAGATACCAGGTGCCATCAGAAGGTCTAGCAGTGGGGCCAGGGACACTAGGAGCCCTCCCACTGTTGCCCCCCCCCAGCACCAAGAATACAGAGCATTACTTGCCCCAGACTGATCGTTCCTGTCTATGCCTTGTAGCTAATAGCCACTGACGGACCTCTGCCCCGTATGTTTAGCCAATTCCCCCTTAAGAACATAAGAGAACCCAATGTTGGATCAGGCCAATGGCCCATCCAGTCCAACACTCTGTCACACAGTGGCCAGAAATACCAGGGGCCATCAGGAGGTCCAGCAATGGGGCCAGAACTCCAGAAGCCCTCCCACTGTTGCTCCCCCTCAAGCACCAAGAATACAGAGCATCACGTGCCCCAGCCTGAGAGTTCCTATCTATACTTTGTGGCTAATAGCCACTGATAGACCTCTGCTCTTAAGAACGTAAGAGAAGCCAATGTTGGATCACGCCAATGGCCCACCCAGTCCAACACTCTCCAACACCAGAAGCCCTCCCACTGTTGCTCCCCCTCAAGCACCAAGAATACAGAGCATCACTTGCCCCAGCCTGAGAGTTCCTATCTATACTTTGTGGCTAATAGCCACTGATAGACCTCTGCTCTTAAGAACGTAAGAGAAGCCAATGTTGGATCAGGCCAATGGCCCATCCAGTCCAACACTCTGTGTCACACAGTGGCCAGAAATACCAGGGGCCCTCAGGAGGTCCACCAGTGGGGCCAGGACACTAGAAGCCCTCCCACTGTTGCCCCCCCCAAGCACCAAGAAGACAGAGCATCCCTTGCCCCAGACTGAGAGCTCCTATCTATACCTTGTGGCTAGTAGCCACTGATGGACCTCTGCTCCATATGTAAATGAAGCATGCAGAGACCCAGGGAATCCTCCAGGCTTGAACAAAAACATTATTAAAAAAAACACATACCTAATTTGGCGGTAATCCATCCCTTCCCACATTAATAGAATAGACTGGAGGGAATGGATTCTGGGCTGCATTCAGGGTTGCTATAGCAACTCCGAAATGGTGTCTGACGTCACAGGAGCAGAGACAGCAGCTACTAGTGGAAGGTGGAGATAACTGAGAGCTGGAAGTGAAGGGGGTGAAAGGGGATTTCCTTTCCCCCATAATGCCTGGCAGAACACACACACACACACACACACCGCTTTTCCCTTTTGTATAACGCCTATTTGATAATGCAAATAATGTTGGGAACATCTTGGCCTCTGTGCCCTGCTGTTGGCTGTCCAGAGGAACTGGTTGGCCGCTGTGTGAGACGGGATGCTGGACTAGATGGACCCTCACTGGTCTGACCCAGCAGGGCTCTTCTGATGTTCTTATCAGGTAAAGACCTTGGCCTCTGTGCCCTGTTGTTGGCCCTCCAGAGGAACTGGTTGGCCGCTGTGTGAGACGGGATGCTGGACTAGATGGACCCGCACTGGTCTGACCCAGCAGGGCTCTTCTGATGTCCTTATGAAGGCCTTGGCCTCTCGGCTCTGTTGTTGGCCCTCCAGAGGAACTGGTCAGCCTCTGTGTGAGGCAGGATGCTGGACTAGACCGACCATGGGTCTGATTCTACAGGGCTCTCCTTATGTGCCTATGAAGGCCTCGGCCTCTGTGCCCTGTCGTTGGCCCTCCGGAGGAACTGGCTGGCCCCTGTGTGAGACGGGATGCTGGACTAGACGGACCCTCACTGGTCTGATCCAGCAGGGCTTTTCTGATGTTCTTACCAGGGGAAGGCCTTGGCCTCTATACCCTGCTATTGGCCCACCAGAGGAACTGGTTGGCTGCTATGTGAGACAGGATGTTGGACTAGATGTCTTATCCAGCTGCACTCTTCTTATGTTCTCATGTTCTTATGTGTACATTTGGGGTGGAGGGGTTATGGTACATAAGTGACAGAAAAACGAAGATGGCAACTGTGTGTGTGTGTGATGTAACAAACTGGGGAAATATGGGTTCAGATCCCCACTAAGCTATAGTGTTCCCAATGTTCACAGGGTGCCTGTGCAATCTCCTGGAATCACAGCTGCTGTCCAGACTACAGAGGAGGAGGAGGAGGAGGAGGAGGAGGAGGAGGAGAAGGAGAAGAAGAAGGAGGAGAAGGAGAAGGAGAAGGAGAAGAAGAAGAAAAAGAAGAAGGAGGAGGAGAAGAAGGAGAAGAAGGAGAAGGAGAAGGAGAAGAAGGAGGAGGAGGAGAAGGAGGAGGAGGAGAAGGAGAAGAAGGAGAAAAAGGAGAAGATGATGATGATGAAGAAGAAGAAGAAGATGATGATGATGAAGATGATGATGATGAAGAAGAAGAAGCAGATGATGATGATGAAGAAGAAGATGATGATGAAGATGATGATATTGGATTTATACCCCGCCCTTCACTTGGAGTCTCAGAGCGGCTTACAAACTCCTTTCCCTTCCCCTCCCCACCCTGTGAGGTAGGTGGGGCTGAGAGAACTCTGACACAAACTGCTCTTTTTCAAGGACAGCTGTGCCAGAGCTTGTGACTGACCCAAGGTCACATCAGCAGCTGCAAGTGGAGGAGTGGGGAATCAAACCCGGTTCACCCAGATTAGAGTCCGCACACTTAACCACGACAGCAAACTGTTCCTCCAGAGAAACAGTCGTTTTGGAAGGTGGACCCTTGTCAGCTCGGTCAGTAACTCTCAGACGCAATGCGTCCTTTAACAGGCTTTATTTGGAAAGTCAGGAAAGTTGCATTAAAGGTGAACTCCTTTGACAGAACTGAAAAATATTACAAAGTAGGAAACTACCATACCTCTGGTCCAGCCCTCATTCATACATCATGATTACATAGCATTTAGACAGGTTAATATCGTGCAGTTGAAATGGTGAGAATGTTTATCATTTGATACTCTCCCGAAGGCCATGAGAATTAGAAACAGCGAGGTTCTCTCTAGCCTTTACGGAGGAGGCTTCCTTTCACAGGGTTACAAAGCGCAGCTAATCTAACAGTTCACACAGACATGTCTCAATCACTCCTCCCTTAGGAATGTCAGAGGATGATAGGCTTCCCAAGTCCCCCGCCCCAGAGGCCCGTTCCCCGCCACCGGCAGATCGGGCCCCGGGGGGAACCCCACCCCGACGTGCGCGTCACCCGGAAGTGACGCAACCACACCACAGCGTGCCCGGCATCCTAACGTCACTTCTGGGTGATGTGCGTGCGCACCAGTCGCCGGACAGGAGTCCCCCGCTGTGGCAATTTTTCAACTTGGCAACCCTAGAGGAGGATCCTTGTGAATAGATTGATACAATGCCGGCAGGTGCTACATGACGCTTAGGAACTGCAAGCGGGGAAAGAATAGCTGGTGCAGTAATAATAATATTCAGCAAAGCAAAGCTATATACATCAGGGAGCCTCATTCGCATGTGACATGACCCAATGACCAGACAAGGGCCCGATTCTGACAACTCTGTGGCATTAGACCCCACTGAAGTCCCTCCCCCCCTAAACCCCGCCCTCCTCAGGCTCCACCCCCAAAATATCAAGGTTTTTCCAAACTTGGAGCTTGCAGCCCGGGCGACGTGGGTCCTTGCTGGACTCTGAGCCAAGTCACTCGATCTCAGAGCCGAACTAAACGTTACGGTTTTTAGAGAGTCCAGTCTGTGGTTCCCGGACCCAGCTCTTATTCCCCACAGCTATGCAGCAGCTGCAGGGAGCAGATATTGAGATATTGGGTTAATATAGCAGAGTTTTGCCCAGTCATAGAAGAATGATCCTGAGTGCAGCAAATATATCTCCCAAGAAGTACATTGCAAAAAAAAAGAGAGAGAGGTAAACTTGCATTTATTCAAGTAGCTCCAGTTCACATTCAGGTTGCAGTCAAAAGCAGAGAGAGAGAAGCCTGATCTAAAGAGGACCTTCCCTATCAGAAAGGGCCAGTCTGTCCAGCATCGTGTGCGTGGGAGTATGAGGGCACTGTCTCTACAGGAGAGACCTGCAGGGACGTGTGTCTCCATGGAAAGAGCAGGTAGAAAGAGCATGGGAAAGAGCAGGTAGAGAAAGAGGTACTTTTCTCCATTTCTCACAATACAAGAACTCGTGGTCACTCCATGAAATTGCTGAGCGGTCGGGTTAGAACGGATAAAAGGAAGTCCTTCTTCACCCAAAGAGTGATTAACACTTGGAATTCACTGCCACAGGAAGTGGTGGTGGCTACAAGCATGGATGGCTTCATTAGATAAGCATATGGAGCAGAGGTCCATCAGTGGCTATTAGCCACAAGGTATAGATAGGGGCTCTGGGGGGCAAGTGATGCTCTGTCATCTGGGTGCTTGGGGGGGTTAACAGTGGGAGGGCTTCTAATGTCCTGGCCCCATTGGTGGCCCTCCTGTTGGCACCTGGTATTTTTGGCCACTGTGTGACACAGAGTGTTGGACTGGATGGGCCTCTTTGGCCTGATCCAACATTGGCATCTCTTATGTTCTTTTGTTCTTATAAAAGGGTTGGAACACTTTCCCTATGAGGAAAGGCTTGGGACTCTTTAGCTTGGAGAAACGACGGCTGAGGAGTGACATGATCGAGGTCTACAAGATTATTGCATGGGACAGAGCAGTTAGAGGAAGAAGTCCTTTCCTCCCTTTCTCACAATACAAGAGCTCGTGGGCACTCAGTGAAATTGCTGAGCGGTTGGGTTAGAACGGATAAAAGGAAGTCCTTCTTCACCCAAAGAGTCATTAACACTTGGAATTCACTGCCACAGGAAGTGTTGGCGGCTACAAGCATGGACAGCTTCAAAAGGGAATTAGATAAGCATATGGAGCAGAGGTCCATCAGTGGCTATTAGCCACAAGGTATAGATAGGGACTCTCGGTCTGGGGCAAGGGATGCTCTGTCTTTTTGGTGCTTGGGGGGGCATCAATAGTGGAAGGGCTTCTAGTGTCCTGGCCCCACTGGTGGACCTCCTGATGGCCCCTGGTATTTTTGGCCACTGTGTGACACAGAGTGTTGGACTGGATGGCCCATTGGCCTGATCCAACATTGGCATCTCTTATGTTCTTATGGAAAGCCATTTGAAAGGAATGAGAAGACAAAGGGAGAAAAGGGGTCAGAGGGCAGCTCTCCATTTAAGACAAAGAAAGGCATCCCATTCAAAAAGATAACACCTATACATCCCGTAGAGTGATATATCACTCCCCACCACTACCATGTCCAGGCATTCTGAGTCGCTCAATCCAACAACAGGTTCTTTAAAAACAGATTAAAATGAAGAATCCCCAGTTGTTTTTCAGAATGAAAAACACTCTGCAGAGAAGTTATTTTCCCCAACTTTGCTGTTCCATGGCCCTGGCCACACATTCTGGAAAACGCGGAGGGGGGGAGGCATGGCTATTTGCGCCATCACATTCTGATCCGCTATTATGTGATCAGACGTGACGGTGGCGCACCGGGGTTTTGGCCTTTGGCACGCGCTGCAAAGAGGACGGCCTGAGGGAACAGGCGCGCGGCGGTGTGATCGCACCGAACGAATCCGTCTGCAGCCCGTAGCAAACCATTTGTTGGTAGATCTTTGCAGTTCCTTTTTAACCGCGCATCTTTGGCAGCACGCCACGGGTTGGCCACGGGTGCGCTTTGCTTGCCAGATGTTGTGGTGTGATCGCGCCCCGAAAATCCGCCCAGCATTTGTGCCTTTTGCGCAGCAAATTCTTCGTGTGACCGGGGCCCATGTGGAATATCTGTGCATGTATCTTTATTTTTTTATTTAACTTTAGACTTTATATCCCGCTCGAACCCTCTTTCTCAGGGGGTCTCTGAGCAGCTTACAAGTGGTGCTAGTCACACAATTTCTCCCTAACTAGGGCCACAGAGTCTGTAGGGGTGGGACTACCTACCAGCACCCCTCTGGTGGTTGGTGTGTATGTTCTTGGCTCGGCGCTCCAGTCGTCTCCGGCGGGCTCCTTATTTCGACGTTCCGGCGACAGTTCTTTTTTCGGGGCGCGCGACTCACGCCTTCTTCCGGCCCCAGCAACGTCCTTCCGGCTCCGTTGCACCAGCGCTCGATGTCATCGAACGCCCGTCTCGACGGCAGTCGCTTGGATGTTTCTTTCCTGACCACCAGGGATCGCTCCGCCGGTCGTAGTAGCTTGCTGCCACCGCCGCCGTCTCGCCAGTGTCTCACCACGCCACCTCCGACTTTTCTGGAGCCGATGTCT
>NW_015170386.1:7580-23107 GCF_001447785.1 Gekko japonicus | reverse complement strand
ATAATTACAGGGGTGAACTCGAGTGTAGTGTAGGTTGTAAGTTTGGGGACAGGGTTGAACCAGGATTTAAGGTCTAGTGCAGGACCACCCTGTGTTAGCATGTCCGTAGCAGCAGAAAAGAGCAAGAGTCCAGGAGCACTGTAAAGACTAATGAGGTTTGTGGCAGGGGAGGAGCTTTTGTGAGTCACTGCGCACTTCTTCAGAAGCCAGTTTGGTGTAGTGGTTAAGTGTGCGGACTCTAATCTTGGAGACCTGGGTTTGACTCCCCACTCCTCCGCTTGCAGCTGCTGGATGATCTTGGGCAAGCCATAGTTCTGATAAGAGCTGTTCTGGAAAAAGAGCCGTTTCTGTCAGAGCTCTCTCAGCCCCACCCACCTCACAGGGTGTCTATTGTGGGGAGGGGAAGGGAAAGGAGTTTGTCAGCCACTCTTTGGGTAATTTTCACAGAGTTATTGTGGGGATAAAACAGGAGGGGGAGGAGATGGCTGGCAACTCCGGGTTTGGACATCTCTGGAGATTAAGGGGTGAAGCCTGTGGAGGCCAGGATGTGGAAAGGGGACATAGTCCACACTCCAAAACTTCAATTTTCTCCAGGTGAACCGATCTGTGTGGTCTGGATGTCAAAGTATGGCCCCAGTCATGGCTATTCTGGGCTGCGCCGTCGCAATTTGAGCCGCTGCTACACGATCAGACGCAATGGTGGAGAACCAGGTTTTTTTCCTTCAGCGCGTGCTTCCAGCACGCTTTACTGAGGCAAGAGGAGCGCGCTGGAGCGATCAGATGGAGACAGTCCGTCTGTGACCCATAGCAAACTGTTTGATAGTAGCCTTTCCCGGACCTTCGGTGGTATGCTACGGGGTAGCAACGGGTGCATGACGCTTGCCAGATGTTTCCGTCTGCTCGTGTTTGTATAATCCGCCCGGCATTCGTGGCTCTCCCGTGGCTCTCTTGAGAAGCCAATGTTGGATCAGGCCCATGGCCCATCCAGTCCAAAACTCTGTCACTCAGTAGCCAAAAACACCAGGTGCCATCTTTGTCTTTGTTGGTCTGTTGGTGGTGGGGAAGGGAATGGAAAGGAGTTTGTAAGCCGCACTGAGACTCCAAGTGAAGGGCGGGATATAAACCCATCCTCCTCCTCCTCTTCTTCTTCATTGCGGTTCAATGCCACAGAGTCCACCTACCAAAGCGGACATTTTTTTTCTTCTGGCAAACTGATTTGTGTTGCCTGGAGATCTGTTGCAATCCCAGAAGAGCTCCAGCCGCCACCTGGAGGTTGACAATGCTATGTGAAAGCTGCAGCCGCTGAAGGCTGTCCTTCAAAAGAACGAGAAGCTGCCACAAGTAAAGATAGAGCAGGGCAGCCAGTCACCTCCAGCGTGACTAATTTGGTGATCCGGTCCCAGATGGATCCCTCCCACAAAACACGGATTCACAACAGTTGGCAGAAATGCCGGGCATTTGGGGGCATTTAGTTTCTCGTAGGATTTTATTGGAACAGATGTCACAACTGAACTGGGGGAGTGCTGGGGAGGAGGGGGAAGTGGGTTTTTTTAATCATATATAAATGCCGCGGGAAAGGTGTCTGTAGCTTAAAGGTAAAGGTTCCCTTGCTCGAAAGCCAGTCGAGTCCGACTCTAGGGTTGCGGTGCTCATCTCCGTTTCGAAGCCGAAGAGCCAGTGCTGTCCGAAGACGTTTCCGTGGTCATGTGGCCGGCACGACTAAACACCAAGGCGCATGGAATGCTGTTCCCTTCCCACCAAAGTGGTACCTATTTATCTACTTGCAATTTCTTCCTTTCAAACTGCTAGGTTGGCAGGAGCTGGAACTAGAGACAGGAGCTCACTCCGTCATGCGGCACACTCGGGTCTTGAACTGCTGAACTACTGACCTTCCACAGCCTGCAGTTCAGCGTCTTAACCACTTGAGCCACCGCAGCTCCGTCTGTAGCTTAGTGGGGTCTATATATATATGTATATGGTCCAAACCCAATATTCTCCTATTTCAAAGGTCTTTGGGTAACTGAACTCGCATAGACCTCTGCCTGAAACTCTAAAGAGCTGATACTGTGGCTCAGTGGTAGAGCACATGCATTGCATGTAGAAGGTCTTAAGTTCAGTTCCTGACATCTCCTGTAGGCTCGCCAATCTCCAAGTGACACCTGGAGATCTCCAGCTATTACCATGGATCTCCAGACAACCAAGATCAGTTCCCCTGGTGAAAATGGCTGATTTGGAAGGTGGACTCTATGGCATTATACCCAACTGAAGACCCTCACCAGGCTCGACCCCCCCAAAAAAAATATTCAGGTATTTCCCATGGGGAGTGGGCAACCCTAGTGCAAACCTCCAGATGGTGAACGAAGTCTCCTGGAGTTGCACTCACCTCCAGACTACAGAGATCTGTTCCCCTGGTTAAAAATGGCTGCTTTGGAGGGCGGAGCCTACTGCATGATAGCCCACTGAAGTCCTTCCCCTTCCCAAGCCCTGCCCTCCCCAGGTTCTACCTCCGAATCTCCTGGAATTCCCCAGCCTAGAAATGGCAACCCTATTCCAAGCAGAACACAAGCACACAATGCAAAAGGATGCTGGAGGACAGAGCTTTAGAACACGAGAAGAGCCACGCAAAATCGGACCAGCAATCCATCTAGTCCAGCATCCTGACTCACACAGGGGCCAACCAGGTCTTCTGGAGAGCCAACAACAGGCTAGAGAGGCCGAGGTCTTAATAAGAAAATTAGAAGAGCCCTGCCGGATCAGCCCAGGGGTCCATCTAGTCCAGCATCCTTTGTCACACAGTGGCCAACCCGTTCCTCTGGACTGCCAACAACAGGGCATAGGGGCCGAGGCCTTCACAAGAACATCAGAAAAGCCCTGCTGGATCAGACCAAGAGTCCGTCTAGTCCAGCATCCTGTCTCAAGTCGTGGCCAACCAGGTCTTCTGGACAGCCAACAACAGGACAGAGAGGCTGAGGCCTTCCCCTGAGAAGAACAGATGGATCAGAACCATGGTCCATCTAGTCCAGCATCCTTTGTCACACAGTGGCCAACCAGTTCCTCTGGAGGGCCAACAACAGGGCATAGAGGCCAAGGCCTTCACAAGAACATCAGAAAAGCCCTGCTGGATCAGACCAATAGTCCATCTAGTCCAGCATCCTTTCTCGAGTAGTGGCCAACCAGTTCTTCTGGAGGGCCAAGAACAGGGCAGAGGCTGAGGCTTTCCCCTGATAAGAACAGATGGATCAGACCCATGATCCATCTAGTCCAGCATCCTGTCTTACACAGTGACCAACCAGTTCCTCTGGAGAGCTAACAAGAGGGCAGAGAGGCCAAGACCTTCCCCTGATAAGAACCTATGACTCATGGTCCATCTAGTCCAGCCTCCTGTCTCACACAGCAGCCAACCAGTTCCTCCAGAGGGCCAACAACAGGGCATAGAGGCCAAGGCCTTCCCCTGATATTTCATCCTGGCTCTGGGATTCAGAGGCTTAGTGCCTCTGAATGTAGAGGTTCCCCTCAGTCCCCATGGCTAGCCATTGATAGACTTATCCACCATGAATCTATCTATGTAACCCCTTTTTTTAAAGTGAGCCGTGCTGTTTGATATAAATCCAGTAAAGGGGGGAAGAGCCAGAGAAAATTCTAATGCTCCCTCTAAGCTGTGGAGTCTTGTGAGGAAAAATTCTACTTTGTGAGCTTACTGGCATTAAAGTTGTGAGTGAGCGATTCGGCTACTGCATTAATTAGTTTGCTCTGGAGCCCGCTTTCCTGAGCCAAGACAAAAATCTGTGAGCTGGAGGCTAAAAAACTGTGAGCTGGCTCACACTGACTCCGCTTAGAGGGGACACTGCACCTGACCTCATTCTTCCAAGGTACCTGCAGAGTAGGAAAACATACTAGCATATCGACAAGGATCATTTTTAAATGAATATATTTTTTATTTTTTAATTATTTTTGTTACAATGTTTTATTATAGAAATCTACAAAAGCAAAAGTCTTCTCTCTAGGAACAAACGCTGCTACAATTGCTATGCAATTGAAGAATGGCATTGGTTAAAATTATTGAGTGCGGCGGCTGACACAGCCTCCTATGATTCACCATTAGTGTGATACCATGAAAAGCAAGCGGCTTCATACAATCAGAAATCGGCTGGACCAAACGAGAGACGGTTATCGGCACAACAGTGGGTCGGGAAGTCACTTTCTGTACAATGCTGCGTGAACCCGTGAGATCCAGTAGAAAAAAAAATACAATCAGAAGTAGAAAGCAGCTTCGGTAGAGTCCTATAACACAGAGGGTGAGAAATATTCGGGGAGTCCTGGTTCACAAATACGTCACACATGTTCCATTGCACGTGGTTCTCCCTCAGGAGAAGAATACCACCAGATCTCTCAATGAGAACTGATGATACGTAAATCGGGGTGCTCCAGATAATGCTTCTGTAGGATTAGAAGCAACTGAAATAGTCGAGATCCAGGACTCCTGTGGATTAGGTCTCCAGACAACCCCAGAATAAACAAGGCATCACAAAATCAGTCACCATCTCCGTTAACGTCTTTAACGTTAGAGGGAAATAGAGATGGGGAAATGATAGCCCTAGAACTTTCACTAGGTCATGTTCTCCGAGACATTTAGCTAGTGCTTGTTTTAACACATAACCTGGCCCATCCTTCTTATGGCTGATGGTGTTTGATGTCACCACAGTTCTGAGTTTGATAAAACCCCAATCCCATGCCCCAGAATGACAGGAATACAGTAACAGTAAGGTTTGGTACATGTGCCTAAGTGCGCCCCACACCATGTTAGCAAGAGGCCAGGTTGTTTTTGGAAGAAATAAGATGTGCGCCCCACACCTCCATGTCAGCAGGAGGCCAGGTTGTTTTTGGAAGAAATAAGAACAACCCCTAAACCCATCTCCATTCCAACCTGTTTGACAGGTAGAATATGAAGTACGACTTCTTTGAACATCAAAAAAAAATAAATTGCTCACTGCACAGCGTACAACGGCGTGCCTGTTTAGACTTCCTAGTTAGGGCGGGAAACAAAAAGAAAGAAAGAAAGCACCAAAACTAAGGAAAGAAATCGCGTTGCATTTCAGCTCAGTGCGAGAAGATGAACATGTCCCATCCGTAACCCATCCCAGGACCGTCTCGGTACAAGTCAATATCTTTCAGACATAGATGTCTCCCTGAACTGAAATGTCAGTTTCGACTGCCCAAATTCTAGGGGCAGGAGAGCTCTGGACGCACTTCAGGATCGGTCCCTTGGAGAGGCTGAGCAGGGAAGGAAATGTTGAGCTTCGACAGAGCTTCCGTCCTTGCTGCCCAACTTCCCTTCCTGAGGCGAAATGGAAGCCCACACCAAGGCAGGACTTCTTCGAGGGAAAGCTGGAGCCCAAACATCATATGGCTCTTGCTGTTCGTTGAGTCTTGGGTGTGCTGGAAACGGTACTTTGGATTTTCGGGTTCTTGTTGTGGTCTTCGTGGCTCCTTCCGCCGGCCTGCGCTCTGACCCCTTAACTGTGGCAGCTGCCCTGGCGTGATGTGGCCAACCAGAGGTCAATCTTCCTGGCCTGCACTTTCCGTCATGGCGGCTTCTTCCTTGCCCAAAGCGACAGCTCAGAAATTCAAGGCGTTGGCTCCCGAGCAGCAGAAGGGGGAGGGGAAATGCCCTGCAATCAATCAATGAACAACGAAGGTTAGTCTCCATCAGCAACGAGAACATAGGGGAGGAAAGCGAGTAATGCAGATATTACAAAGTCCTGGGTGGGTTTGTTCATAGGTGGAATGATGGGAGTTGGCGGAGGAGGGGCTTGGAGACGGCCATCATTGGGGACATGGTGACCCTGGCAATGCTCCCTCTAAGCCGAGTTGGTGTGAGCCAGCTCAGTTTTTTAGCCTCCAGCTCGCCCATTTTTGTCTTCGCTCAGGAAGGACGGCTCCAGAGCAAACTCATTTATGCAGCAGCCAAACTGCTCGCACACAACTTTAGTGCCGGTAGCTCACCAGGTAGAATTTTTGCTCACCAGACCCCGCGGCTCAGAGGGAGCATTGGCCATTGGATATTTTGGCTTTCTTGGAGGATTTGGAAGGCTGTCACTCAGAGGAGGGCAGGGAGCTGTTCCGGTTGGCAGCAGAGGAGAGGACTCAAAATAATGGGTTTAAATTAAGGGCGGGAAGGATATTAGGAATAACTTTTTTTTTTACAGTAAGGGTTGTTCCACAGTGGAATCAGCTGCCCAGGGAGGTGGTGAGCTCCCTTTCACGGGCAGTCTTTAAGTAGCATCTGGACAAACCCTTGTCAGGGATGCTCTCGGAAGACCCTGCACCGAGGAGGGGGCTGGACTAGGTGACCTCTATGGCCCCTTCCAACTCTGTGGTTCTAGGATTCTGTTTCCCCCAAAGCTCACCCATTTCTTCGAGGGATCCCAAAGCAGTGGGAACTCCCCAGGAAGAGATGGCTAGAGCTTTAACCACCCATTATGAAGGATGGGGATCCGCAGACGGGGGCTACGGGCTCTGCTGCTAGTTTGCCTTTCCCACGAGAGATTCTCTCCTCATTGGCTTTCCAGATAGGATAGGCTGCCCTAACAATTATAGGTCAGGAGGACGGAAGAAGCAATTGTCTGCTCCAAAGGACATCGAAATATCAGGGGACGCAGACCTTGCATCTGATCCCTAAAGCTATGCTCCAAACACAGGCATCTCTAGTGTTGATTGTATTTATTCCGGGCACTGAGAACTTAGCACCTTTGATAGGGGGAGGCTGGAACCGAGCAGCCCAATTACCTTCTCTGGGTGATCTCTCGGCGGGAGCCGCTGCATCGCCGGGGTTCTGACGTCTGTCTGCCCGGCTGCATGCTAGGATCCTCTGAGCCGTCTCTTTGCCCTCATCCGCGATCTCGGTGTGATTCAGGAAGAGCCTTGCTCACCGCCACTGCTGGGGATGAGTCACTGCAGGAAAAAAACAACACAAAGCATGCACTGTGAGCCAAGCCTCCGTTGACAGCCCATAATACCTCGCATTAGACATTGTTCCTCTCCTCCCCTGGAGAGCCTTCTCTTTCTGAAAAGGCACCGCTCTGTCGGTGTCCTATCACAGCTGAACGCATGCTTACGCACGGCGGGCGGGGAGGTGCTGCTTCTCTTTGACCCAGTTCCCTCTTTTCTCACTTCTGGCTCTTTAGAAAAACAGCAGGCATGCAACCGGCTCGCTCTTAATGCCCGGTGTTCCCTTTAGCCAGATGGGGACCTGCCTGAAGAAAAGCTCTGGCACAAATCTCCCAATGGAGGGGGGGGAAAACCATCCTCCGTGCCCTGATTTCTCACCCCAGGGCACGGAGGTTGGACTAGATAAAGGTCCCTCCCAGGGCTTGCCTCCCTCATACATGTGGGAAGTATGGCCAGATTGGGTTTTGTCATCTCAGACCACACGTCCATCGCCACCCAGTTCCTCCAGCCACATCTGTGCTGATTTCATCCATTTCTTCTAGTTATTCGTCATGGACCATGGTCCAAACGTCCAGTCTAGAAATGGTACCTTTATGTTTCCCTAACTGGCCATCCTCAGCCTCAACATAACAGCCTCTGGCTTCGGTGGGTGCCAAACTACCTCTGAATCCTCGCCTAGCACTCGGAGCTTAAGTTCTATCTCTTAATCGGGGAGGGAGTAGACAAGAGCAAGTTAAATGCCATCTTACCTGTAAGCCATGGGAAGGACATGCACCCCCAAGGTTCGCAGAGCACCAGGCGAAGCTGATCTTTGCCGCTTCTCTTGCTGAAAACAGAATCTGGTGCCGTTCTTCTGCAACTGCTCTCATCCCCTTTGCTCTTCTCCACACCGTCAGTCAGTACCGCTAGGCAGCGCACAGTCCTTCCTAGGTTCCACAACTCTAGGAAGCACAAACTTCTCACAGCACTTCAGTGCTCTTTCTCGGCATCTCACAGTCCAACCCTTGCTGGGTCTTTCGGTTCTCGGCTGCGAGGAAAGCCATTGGCGCTGAGCTTTCTTGAAGCCTTTCTTTGTGCAGGCAGACTGGGTCTGCAGGTGGAAGACCATCGACAGTCCAAGTCGCTCGTCTCCTATGACCTCCGGGCAAAGGAACTCACAGCTTTGGGAACTCTCTGTCACCAAAACACCTAGTGGATCTTTCCTATGGCAAAGATCCATCTCTGTCTTGGTGGGTCTGCATTTGTGCTGAGCTGGGACCAGCGTGTTCTCTGAAACTGAGTTGTGTTTGTATAGAATTGAAATCCCCCCCAATAGTCTAGGAATCTAACCCCTGTACAGAGTTTGAGCACTTTCTGATCTTTCCCTTCTTGCTGTCCTCTGCTTAATAGCTGTCCACTCCCATGGTCTGCTCTTGAGTCTAGTCCCCTGTGGGATGAATGTGGACTCTGATCTTTCCCTTCTCGCTGTCCTCTGCTTAACAGCTGTCCACTCCCATGGTCTGCTCTTGGGTCTAGTCCCCTGTGGGATGAATGTGGACAATATCTTTTTCTGGCGCCGAAGGCCATCCAAATCGGGTCAGAGCCAAACAGGATCCAGAAGAACCACTTAGGAAGAAGAAGGAAAACAGAGCAACTCTAATTCGATGCTCCAGATGGAATTTTTTCACGTCTTCCTAAAACTTTCTAGGAAATCCCCTTCTCAGTCAACCAAAAGTTGACAGAAGGAGAATTTAAAAAAAATGCAAACAATTTGCTTTCTTGGCGTTGGCGAGAGCCCAAGCAGAGATGACTGAAGGTCATCTCGAGACGTTTCTCGAAAGAGGGGGGAATGCCTGGAAGGAAAAGGAGAACTGAGGGTTGCGGAGAAGGAACTTCCCCATACTGCGCCTGTCTCAAGACCTTGGAAATGAACGCCCAAGGGTACTTGGTGGCCCTTGGCCAGAAAGAATTGACTGGTCTTTGTAACACTGTCCATTCTTTGCAATCGCTTCTCTCTCTCTCTCTTTTTTAAAAAAAGAATCCTCAAAGTAGCCTTCACTCTCCAGTCTGGGCCACTGCAAGTGACCTAAGTAAGCCACATATTCCACGTGGCCCGCTCACAAACAAAATAATAATAATAACAATGCTCCTCTGACGGCTCATTGGACTGAGAGCATCCTCAGACCCATCCCGGCCACAGTCTCCAACTGAAAGGAAACCACCCTTCCTAAATAAGCCACTGACTCCCCTCTGCGGAACGCTTTGCCGCCTCCGGTCTCGAGCTCAGATCACGGTGGCCGGCAGAGGAGACGTTTCGGGCTGGGTCCCATCGCTCGCCACGGGGCTAACGGTCGAGGAAGGGGGCAAGCTCTCGACCGAGCCGCATAGCTGGTGCTCGGGAGTCCTCTGTGGGGTGGGCTCCTCAGAGTTATCTAAGTTGCCCTCAACTTCCTTGCCTCTCTGGATCAGCTGTTCTAAAGTTTTGGGGTAAGGGTGGCTGAGGAAGCGCTTCAGCTTGGGCTGGAGCGTGCCCACGACATACTGGATGACTTCCTCCTCATCGGCCTCAACGTAGAGGGTCTGGTACAGATCCCTCTTCCGCCAGAGGAACTGGTCTAAGGGCTCCCCGTCTTTCTGGGGGAGATCCAGCTCCTCCTTGATGGCGTCCCGGGTCAAGGTGCCCTCGCTATACTGCAGGAACTCTTTCTTGAACTCCAGCCAGTTCTTGACAGAGTCCTGCTTGTACTCCCACCACTTCTTGGCCGGGCCGTTCATGTGGTTCTGGATCTGAGAGAGCCAGTACTCCTCGGTCCCACCCACCTGCTTCAAATAGTCCTCCAAGTGAGTCAGGAACTCTCTTGGGTCCTCAAAGATCTGGGTCTCCACCGGGGAGGGTGGGGTATCCTCCGGGACAGTGACCCACTGGTAGGAGTCGTGGGGCTGAGACACAACAGGGACATCTCCCGGCGAGGGAGGAGTCAGGGCATACATCTGACTCATGTCCAGCGCATAATCATAGATCTCCCCTTCGCTAGGCCTGACTTCTGGGCCTCCGACCCCGACAGAGACCGTTTGCCTGTGGTTATCCCCATGGCAGTATTTCCCCCCTCCGGACTCCAGCCGGTCAGCCCATCTCTCCAGGCGGAAAAACACTTCCTTCCAGACATTCATCTCCCTCTTGACCCACCTCTCCAAGTGAGCAATGGTCTCCTGGCACCTAGACAGGCAGGCCTTGATGGACTTCTTCCACCTCTGGTTCTCAACCGCCGAGGGGACGTGGTCCTCGAGGTTGTTCTCGAGCTTCCCCACCGACTTCTGCAGGCCCTTCAGCTCGCGCTCCACCTGCTTGGAGACCTCGGTCAGGAGGTGCCGGTGGGTCCTCCTGACGTGGTCCAGCATCTCGGCCCTGCACTTCCCTATCTGGAGGATGACGTTGGGCTTGTTGGCCACGCCGCCGCGGTGGCCCTGGAAGGAGTGGAGATTCCCGTGGTTGACGTTCTCCAACTGCATGGCTGAGCAGCTGCGGGACAAACCTGGCCTCAACGCTCCTTGGAGACTACCTCGCTCTCTCCTCCTCCTTCTGCCCCAAACACAACCAGATCAGAAACCACCCCAGAAAGCTCCGCTGTCGAGGTCCTCAACCGAAGCCCAAAGCAAATCAAAAGGGAATCTGTCAATCCTGGATCTTTCCTCTGGGAAAGGAGGGAAGCAGCCAGGCAATCAGCTCCTGAGAAGTTCAGGCGAACAAGTCTCCGAGTCTCTCTGTAGCCGCAGAGGAGAGGGATTCTCTGTCTCTCTCTCTGTGTGTTCTGGCTGGAACGCTCACGGCTCGCCCTACTTATACGCCACGCAGCCCGGTCTGTGGGCGTAGCCAAGCCTCCTGGCTCATCTGCATCTCGCCGCTGATTGGACGCGGCGCGTTCGGTGGCACACGCCGCTCCTGGCAAGCCAGCCTGCCTGCCTGCCCGCCCGCCCCCTCGCCCCCACCCCCAGACGGCCGGGCGAGAAGCGCTTGAAAGGTTTCGCCGACAGTTGGATGGATGGATGAGTAATCCCCGGTCCCCCGCCTCTCCCTTTCCCCCCTAAAGAGCCGAGGAAGGACTGATCTGTCTTCTGACAGTTTCCCTGGCAAGGGACTCCCTGATTCAAAGCCCATTCCCTGAAAGACCCTGGGCAAAAGGGGTTGGGGGGCAGATTGAAATGCACTGCAAAGAAGTGTGCATGCATGATGCACGCATCGGGTTGCACTCGCCCGGCCGTTCGCGAGCCCGAGCCCTGCGCATAACACACGGCTACACCTGCGCATGGCACACAGGTACATGTGTGTGCCGCTGTTTCGCTAGAGGGACAGGAGAGGGGGGTTAAAGGCACGCTCTGCAAAGAGAGGGAGAGTTTGCAAATCTTAGTTGCAATGCTGCACGGTGTGCACGGGTTTTGGGGAGGAGGGTGGCGAGACGTCGAGAGGTGTGTGGGGGGGGCAATGTTCCCTCTAAGCTGTGGAGTCTTGTGAGCAGAAATTCTACTTTGTGAGCTACTGGCATTAAAGTTGTGAGCTTTAATTTGGCTCCTGCATAAATCAGTTCGCGCTGCAACCATCCTTCCTGGGCAAAGACGACAACGTGTGAGCCAGAGGCTCAAAAACTATGAGCTAGCTCACACTAACTCAGCTTAGAGGGAACACTGGTGGTGGTGGGGGGTGCCCTATGCCCTACCCATCCCCTACCCATCTGGGGTCCCCCGATCCTTGATCCCCACCCCTCCACCCCGGTCCCTGCGCTTGACTCAGCGGCTCCATGGCGCGGTCCGGCCCACGGAAGCAGCCGAAGCGGCGGCCAGGCAGGAAGCCGCGCCATAAAAGGACACACCGGGGGCCGCTTATATAAGCGGCAGCGAGAGCGAAAGAGACAAGCGAGAGATTCCCTCGCTGGAAAGAGGCAGCAGAAATCCCCCCTCCGGAACTCCAAGCCGTCATTCAAGCGGAGGGCGGGGATGACTGGCGGCTGATGATGAGGATGATGATGGGTGATGAGACATTGAGGCGCGGGGGCTCGCCAAGCGGGGTTGGGGGGGCGGGTGGTGCCAAGGGGGCAGGTTTTTCCTCGTGGCCTGCTGCCACCACCCCGCTCTCTGCAAAAGGATGCATGCCTGCTTTGCCCTTTGGGGATCTGGAGAGATTCCCCCTCGCTCAAAAAAGAGCCGCCCGGGGAAATCGTTTCTCGTGGCGGGCCTTCTTGGAACGGGGCCGCCTTCGTCTTGCTTTAGGGCTCGGGCGGTGGGGTTGCGCGGACTTCGAGGCGCGCCCCCCCCCAAAAAAAAGTTTCGGGGGATGTGAATCATTCGTGAACTGGAGGAGTAGAGTGATTTGGGGAGGGGAGCCGGGAGGCATAAAGTTATCTATGGGGTTTGATTGAGTGATGAATCTAGACTCGTAAGCGTTCGAAGGTACCTCTAGGGTCATCTAGTCCAACCCCCCTACAATGCAGGAGATTCATGAATACCTTTGTAATGTATCCATTCCAGACAAGTCCAGAGACAAACATCGAGCTTCGCTCCAAGAGACAATGAACTATGCGGATCCTAGCCTGCTCCAATCAGGGGGCTAGGTTCCCGGCGAGAGCCTATGGGACTCTCTGCCACTGTAAATAACTTATAGGGAAGTAGGGGTGTGTTTTGGGTGGAGGTTTCTCGGGGGATATAAGCCAGTCTGTAAGCCGGCCAAAGTTGTCTTGTTCCTGATCGAATAAAGTACGCATTGCTGAAATCACTCTCCGTCTGCGTACTTTTCAACCTTCTCCCCACACACACACATACATCCAGTGACGCCTGCTCCATGCACAGAAGAGGGCAAAACCCCTCCAGGTTCCCGGGCCAAACTGACCTGGAGAAAAATTGCTTCCTTACCGCAGCGTGGTGATCAGCATATTCACAAATACCTCCCCCCCACACCCCAGTGACCCCTGTTCCATGCCCAGAAGATGACCAAAAACCCTCCAGGATCCCTGGCCAAACTGGCCTGGAGAAAAATTGCTTCCTGACCCCAAAGTGGTGATCAGCATATTCACAAATACCTCCCCCCCACACCCCAGTGACCCCTGTTCCATGCCCAGAAGATGACCAAAAACCCTCCAGGATCCCTGGCCAAACTGGCCTGGAGAAAAATTGCTTCCTGACCCCAAAGTGGTGATCAGCATATTCACAAATACCTCCCCCCCACACCCCAGTGACCCCTGTTCCATGCCCAGAAGATGACCAAAAACCCTCCAGGATCCCTGGCCAAACTGGCCTGGAGAAAAATTGCTTCCTGACCCCAAAGTGGTGATCAGCATACTCACCAATACCTCCCTCCCAACACCCCACTGACCCCTGTTCCGTGCCTAGAAGTTGACCACAAAACCTCCAGTATCCCTGGCAAAAGTAGCCTGGAGAAAAATTGCTTCCTGACCCCAAAGTGGTGATCAGCATATCAGCATAACAGAATTGATGTAGCTCAGTGGTTAAGATGCTGAACTGCAGACGGGAAGGTCGGTAGTTCAGCAGTTGGAGACCCGAGTGCCGCATGATGGAGGGAGCTCCCGTCTCTGGCCCTGGCTCCTGCCAACCTAGCAGTTTGAAAGCAAGAAACTGCAAGTAGATACATAGGTACCGCTTCGGTGGGAAGGTAGCAGCGTTCTGTGCGCCACGGCATTTAGTCATGCCGGCCACATGACCACGGACACGTCTTCGGACAGCGCTGGCTCTTTGGCTTGGAAACGGGGATGAGCACCGCCCCCTAGAGTCGGATCCGACTGGCTTTTGAGCAAGGGAAACTTACACCTAATGTACGCTCAGTGTCTTGCTTGCGCCTTACCCAAAGACAGCATCCATCTCCCAAAGTGTGAGATAAAGGTTTCTGGATTTCCTTTGGCCGGGGGGGGGGAGGTTTATAGGGTGGTTTTGTTTTGGTGTCAAGAGAGCCGACTTTTGGTGACCCCTGTAGAGTTTTCGAGGCAAAGAGACCTTCAGAGGTCGCTTTGCCTGCCTCTGTGTTGTGACCCTGGAGTTTTTTGGTGGTCTCCCATCCAAGTAGTTAGCAGAGATGACACTGCTTAGCTTCTGAGATCTGACAAGATTGGGCTAGCCTGGGCTATCCAGGTCAGGGCAAGTTAACAGTAAAGGTGACGGTTTCCCTTGCTCGAAAGCCAGTCGAATCCAACTCTAGGTTGCGGTGCTCATCTCCGTTTCCAAGCCGAAGAGCCAGCGCTGTCCGAAGACGTTCCTGTGGTCTTGTGGCCGGCATGACTAGACGCCGAGTCGCACGGAACACTGTTCCCTTCCCACCGAAGTGGTACCTATTTATCTACTTGCAGTTTCTTGCTTTCGAACTGCCAGGTTGGCAGGAGCCGGGGCCAGAGATGGGAGCTCACTCCATCATGCGGCACTCGGGTCTCAAACTGCTGATCTACCAACCTTCTGATCTGCAGTTCAGCGTCTTAACCCCTGAGCTACATCAATTCTGTTCCATTGGATCCTTCACTTAATTTCTATCTCACCCTCAATCCAGTGAGAGTGGAATTTTAACATCTCAACAACTGTGCAAGTCAGCTAGAATGATATGGGCCTGATATGGGCAGTAGTTTTCACCAGTCAGTTTCCTACATGTGGTGAAGGGGGGATGCAGATCTTTCCTCCCTCCGCACCAGGTGTACCTTTTTGCCTCTGAGAACACAGGTAAACATCCATATATGGCCATAACATGTATGTATGGCGCCCAATCCTCCGTGGGTCCGCCCGGTTGCACGCTGGATACTGTGCTGTTCAAATTTTCTTAAAGAACACCATTAATGCTTAAATACCAAAGACAGTGACACTGCTGCTGCTTGGAGTGGCGATGGTGAAGACTTTTTTAAAGCCAGCCTCACCTGTGGTGTGACGTTTCCAGGGGAAACCAGGAAGAGACATCACGTCTCTCTGGAAACCACAATTTACTTCAAATTTTCCATGAGACTGCATTGTGATGGCTCTGCTAAGAAGTCAGACGATGGGTCCCTTAGCAATCCAGAACTTCCAGTAGGGTTAGCATATGCCCAATAGGGATGGGAACCATTGAGTTTCCATCAATTCCTAGAAGTGCCCGATGTCACTTCCTGGTTTTCCTGGAAGTGGCATTATTCCATCATTTACAGCCATCCTCATATCTCCATCTCTCTTCGTCTCCTGCTCATTGTAGGGTTGCCAACTCTGGCCAGGGATTTTCCTAGAGATTTTGTGGCAGTGCCTGTGGAGGGGGTATTTGGGGAGGGATTTCACCTATCTATATCTATGGTATATAATAGCGTCTGCCTTCTGAAGTTGCCATTTTCTCCAGGAAAACTGACCTCTGTTGTCTGGAGAACTCCAGGCTCCACCTGGAGGTTGGCGACGCTAGCCCTCCAGAGATTCCGGCCTCTAGAGCCCTCTGCCCCAGCATTTGTCTGGTGTTAGAACCTTTGCATCTCATTCATCATCATGCAAAATTTCATCAGAGAGGCTGCTGAGGTCACTTTTTTGTTGTTGTTTTGCCATCGTCACAGCTGAGTTATGGCAACCCTTTAGGGTTTTCAAGGCAAGAGACGCTCAGAGGT
>NW_015170386.1:0-7005 GCF_001447785.1 Gekko japonicus | reverse complement strand
AAACATGCGGCCTGGGGGCCAGATCAGGCCCCCGGAGGGCTTCTATCAGGCCTGCAGTGAAACCGGCTGTCTTCTGCTTTTTCTTCCAGTTCCGCTGCTGTGTCATTGTAGGTTTGCAGCTTACAGATACACACCTTGCAACAGCACAGACATTTTGATGCAATAATTCAGAGCAAGAGGTGTCAGTTATCACTCAGACAGTGTTAAACAAACAAAATATTGCAAGAATGCTCATGTTTTAAGCATGTTTTTATTGTAAGTAAAAAAAAGCCCTTTGTGTTTGTGTCCTTCACAAAGTTTATATCTCTGCTCCCTGGCATTACATTTTATGACACACGTAGCCCGGCCCAACAAGGTCTCATTTATGTCAGATCCGGCCCTCATAACAAATGAGTTCGACACCCTTGCCTTAGATGAAGGATGAGACAAAAAGGGACAGCCACAGAGAGCGTGCCATGACATTTTCCTCTCTGTTGTTCCAGCAACCCACTCCTTTGTCCATTTGCCCCACTGCTGGTTGGATCTCTTTTTACCTGTATTCTATGAGAGTGGCAACGTTTACACCCATTTTACAGACACAGGAAATGGAGGAACGATGCAAAAAGAGTGTCTTCTGTGGCCAGAAAACCAATCCAAGGCCGGAACAGGAGTTACAACCATGACTCGCCCACCCCAATCTAGCCCAAGACCAACAACATTCTGGCTGTGATTAAACCACATTATTGTTGCATGCATCTGAATGCGCGTCTAAATAGGCGAATACGTTTCCAGCCAGAGAAAGCCACCGTTTCCGACTCGAAAACAATGTTTTGGCAGATTCCGGGGTTTCGGGTCCACCTTTCGTCCGTCCTTCCAGCGTTTTCTCTGGCAGAATCCCAGTTCCCTCTTGTGCAGAGAAGAGGAGGAGAAGGGGGTTTCCTTTTAGGCTTCCTGGGAGATGTCTGGCTAATGAAGATGCCATGGCAACCGTTCTAATAAAAGGAAGGTGCATAGATGGAGAAGGGCGAGGAGCCGGAAGTCAGGGGAGGGGACTAGAGAACTTGGCACTGAGATGCTGAAGGGAGGAGGAGAGGAGGAGAGGAAAAAGGACCTGGCAGATGGATAGAGGATGAGAAGGACTGGAATTGGGGGGCAGGCACGGGCGTCTTCTGTATCTGCCTGTCCCACAGTATTTGCTGAAACAATGAGTCGTTTTAGGGTTGTGTGCCAACCCCATGGCGGCAGTGTTCCCTTTAAGCTGAGTTAGTGTGAGCTAGCTCACAGTTTTTTAGCCTCCGGCTCACACATTTTTGTCTTAGCTCAGGAAAGGATGGCTCCAGAGCAAACTGATTTTTGCAGTAGCCAAATCGCTCGCTCACAACTTTCATGCCAGTAGCTCACAAAGTAGAATTCTTGCTCACAAGACCCCACAGCTTAGAGGGAACATTGCATGACGGTGCCTGACATTCTCTTGGAACGATAGCTGATCTCTAGACCGACGCTCCCTCTAGGCTGTGGAGTCTTGTGAGCAAAAATTCTACTCTGTGAGCTCCTGGCATTGAAGTGGTGAGCGAGCGATTGGGCTGCTGCATAAATTAGTTTGCTCTGGAGCCCTCCTTTCCTGAGCGAAGAGAAATATGTGTGAGCTGGAGGCTGAAAAACACACTCACTCAGCTAAGAGGGAACACTGCTCTAGACCTAGGGTTGCCAGCCTCCAGGTGGGGCCTGGAGACCTCCCGCTTTTACAACTGATCCCCAGTCGACAGAGATCAGCTCCCCTGGAGAAAATGGCTGCTTTGAAGGGTGGACTGTATGGCATTGTACTATGCTGAGGCCCCTCCCCTCCCCAAACCATGCCCTTTCCTGACTCCACCCCCAAAGTCTCCAGGTATTTTCCAACCCAGACTTGGCAACCCTGTCTAGACCACCGAGGCCAGTTCCCTGGGATGAAACGCCAACCCCAAACTTCCAGGAATTTCCCAAGCCAAAGTTGGCAACCCTAGCTGATGTACATCATGAAGTGTATCTGTCAGCGTTGCATTTAAGGCGTGGATTCGTAGAAGAAGAAGAGATTGGATTTATACCCCGCCCTTCACTACCTGAAGGAGTCTCAGAGCAGCGTACAAACTCCTTTCCCTTCCCCTCCCCACAACAGACACCCTGTGAGCAGCGTTCCCTCTAAGCTGAGTTAGTGTGAGCTAGCTCATAGTTTTTTAGCCTCTAACTCAAACATTTTTGTCTTAGCTCAGGAAGGACGGCTCCAGAGCAAACTAATTTATGCAGTAGCCAAATCACTTGCTCACAACTTTAATGCAAGTAGCTCACAAAGTAGAGTTTTTGCTCACAAGACTCCACAGTTTAGGGGGAGCATTGCCTGTGAGGTAGGTGGGGCTGAGAGAGCTCTTTCGAGGACTGCTCCTGAGAGAACTTGTGACTGACCCAAGGTCACACTAGCAGCTGCATGTGGAGGAGTAGGGAATCAAACCCGTCTCTCCCAGATTAGAGTCCATGCTCCAAGCTACTACACCAAACTGGCTCCTAACCACTACCCCAAACTCACAACCTGTCAGAGAAGGAGGAGATTGGATTTATACCCTGCCCTTCACTCGGAGCCTCAGAGCAGCTTACAAACTCCTTTCCCTTCCCCTCCCCACAACAGACACCCTATGAGGTAGGTGGGGCTGAGAGAGCTCTGAGAGACTGCTCTTTCAAGGACAGCTCTGACAGAACTATGGCTTGCCCAAGGTCATCCAGCAGCTGTGAGCAGAGGAGTGGGGAATCAAACCCGGTTTTCCCAGAGTAGAGTCCACATACTTAACCACTACACCAAACTGGCTTAACCACTACACCAAACCATGTGTAATCATTGGGTAGCGGCGGCGGGGCTGTCACCGCAACTGCTTTCTTCTGTGTGTGTCTTTTTTTCTGCAGCCTGTTCACTTAGAAGTTCAGCACCACCTTCATGCATCAATCGCTCCTCTGTGCAGGCAAAAGGATGGGGTCTTATTATTCTGAATCTGTGCTGACGAGGAACCCCACCCCCTCTTTACTAGGAAAGATGAGACCTCATCAGTAGTTCATGGAGCTGTAGAGAGGGGCTGTGGCTCAGTGGTAGAGCCTCTGCTTGGCATGCAGAAGGTCCCAGGTTCAATCCCTGGCATCTCCAGTTAAAAAGGACCAGGCAGAAGGTGGTGTGAAAGACCCCCGCCTGAGACCCTGGAGAGCTGTAAAGAGGGGATGTGGCTCAGTGGCAGAGAATCAGCTTGGCTTGCAGAAGGTCCCAGGTTCAATCCCTAGCATCACCACTTTAAAGAGTTTTGCAGGAGGTGATGTGAAAGACCTCCGCCTGAGACCCTGGAGAGCTGTCAAGAGGGGCCATGGCTCAGTGGCAGAGAATCAGCTTGGCTTGCAGAAGGTCCCAGGTTCAATCCCCAGCATCACCACTTTAAAGAGTTTTGCAGGGAGTGATGGGAAATACCTCCACCTGAGACCCCAGAGAGCCACTGCCAGTCTGAGTAGACAAGATTGAACTTGATGGACCGAGGGTCCAATTCAGCGCAAGGCAGCTTCATCTACGTGTCTGCTAAGTGCTTCTAGTTGCTTCTGACCTATGGTGATCTTCTGAATGAATGATCTCCAAAATGTCCTATCCTTAACAGCCTTGCTCAGGTCTTGGCCCTCGTCCCAGCTCCCGCCAACCCAGTGGCTCGAAAGCAATTAACATTAACAACGTGAGTAGACAAATGGGTACCTACCCTTAGATGGGTAGGAGGCACCCACCTCTGATGAGGATGTGTGGTGGCAACGCGGACGGCGTGGACGGGTCGGACGGCATGGATGGCGGCATGGCGGCGGCGGCGAGTGCTGGCGGAGACAAAGCGATCCCTGGTGGCTGGAAGGAAAAACATCGGGCAGCAGTGACGGCGGAGGCGAGGGACGCACGACGGCGTGTGACGCAGGCACGGCGGTGCCTGATGGACGGAGCCGGGGCCAGAAGCGCACTCAAGGCATGCGTCTGAATCTGTGCTGACGAGGAACCCCACCCCCTCTTTACTAGGAAAGATGAGACCTCATCAGTAGTTCATGGAGCTGTAGAGAGGGGCTGTGGCTCAGTGGTAGAGCCTCTGCTTGGCATGCAGAAGGTCCCAGGTTCAATCCCCAGTATCTCCAGTTAAAAGGACCAGGTAGGAGGTGATGTGAAAGACCTCCGCCTGAGACCCTGGAGAGCTGTCAAGAGGGGCCATGGCTCAGTGGCAGAGAATCAGCTTGGCTTGCAGAAGGTCCCAGGTTCAATCCCCAGCATCACCACTTTAAAGAGTTTTGCAGGGAGTGATGGGAAATACCTCCACCTGAGACCCCAGAGAGCCACTGCCAGTCTGAGTAGACAAGATTGAACTTGATGGACCGAGGGTCCAATTCAGCGCAAGGCAGCTTCATCTACGTGTCTGCTAAGTGCTTCTAGTTGCTTCTGACCTATGGTGATCTTCTGAATGAATGATCTCCAAAATGTCCTATCCTTAACAGCCTTGCTCAGGTCTTGCAAACTGAGGGCCCTCAATGAAATTGCTGAGCAGTCGGGTCAGAACGAAGTGATCCATACATGGAATTCACTGCCACAGGAGGTGGTGGCGGCTACAAGCATGGACAGCTTCAAGAGGGAATTGGATAAGCATCTGGAGTCCTTCAGTGGCTATTAGCCACAAGGTATAGACAGGAACTCTCAGTCTGGGGCAAGTGATGCTCTGTATTCTTGGTGCTTGTGGGGGGGGGGGCAACAGTGGGAGGGCTTCTAGTGTCCTGGTCCCACTGCTGGACCTCCTGATGGCACTTGGTATTTTTAGCCACTGTGTGACACTGAGTGTTGGACTGGATGGGCCACTGGCCTGATCCAACATTGGCTTCTCTTATGTTCTTATATGGAGCAGAGGTCCATCAGTGGCTCTTAGCCACAAGGTATAGATAGGAACTCCCAGTCTGGGGCAAGTGATGCTCTGTATTCTTGGTGCTTGGGGGGGGGTACATTGGGAGGGCTTCTAGTGTCCCGGTCCCACTGCTGGACCTCCTGATGGCACCTGGTATTTTCGGCCACTGTGTGACAGAGTGTTGGGCTGGATGGGCCACTGGCCTGATCCAACACTGGCTTCTCTTATGTTCTTATATGGAGCAGAGGTCCATGAGTGGCTATTAGCCACAAGGTATAGATAGGAACACTGGGTATGGGGCAAGGGATGCTCTGTATTCTTGGTGCTTGGTGGGGGGTGAGAGTGGGAGGGCTTCTAGTTCCTGATGATGGCCCCTGGTATTTCTGGCCAGTGTGTGACAGAGTGTTGGACTGGCTGTGCCATTGGCCTGATCCAACACTGGCTTCTCTTATGTTCTCTTATGTTCTTTCGTGGCTTCCTTGATTGGGTCTCTCCATCTCATGCTTCCTGCCGCCTTCAACCTTCCCCAGCGTTGTTGCCTTTTCCAGCGGCTTCTTATGATGTGACCAAAGTAGAATGTTGGTGGCAACTGCCATCAAGTCACAGCTGACTTAAGGAGACCCCCGTAGGGTTTTCGAGGCAAGAGGCGTTCAGAGGTGGTTTGCCATTGCCTGCCTCTGCGTCACGACCCTGGTCTTCCTTGGAGGCCTCCCATCTAAACACTTGCCAGGGCCAACCTGGCTTAGCTTCCATGACCTGGTGAGATCAGGCTATCCTGGGCCGCGATAGGCTCAGTTGAGTCCTTCTTGCGACAGTTCGGGCCTGATTAGATCTCGAACCCACGAGTTTGTCTTTTTGGTGGTCATATCTTGTTTGTTCGTTTATTTATTTATTTGATTTGATTTCTATCCTGCCCTCCCCACCAAGGCAGGGCCAGGGCGGCTTACATTTAAGAGTTAAAATATTGAAACACCGCTGCATTGACACAATGCAACTTCATAAAATTCATAACAAAACAGTCAAAAATACATTAAAGGGCTGATGGTGGTAACATCCCAGTAGGCCATGTCTGGATGGTAACAAACGTTTGGCCCAGATCGATATTCAGAGTATCCCTAGCTGTTAATGTTGTTGTTGACACAGGGGGCCTTAACAATTCAGTTGTTATTCGTGGCGGCTCCTAATCGAAGGCCTGGTGGAAGAGCTCCGTTTTACAGGCCCTGGTGGAAGAGCTCTGTTTTACAGGCCCTGCGGTACTGTAATAGGTCCCGCAGTGCCCTGATGTGTTCCGGGAGCTCATTCCTTTAGTGTTTTGCTGGGATTTGTGCAGCCGCTTGAATTGTTTTTGCTTCTTCTCCCGCCCACCCCAAAAGACCACAACGGTACTTTTTGGTATTGCGAAAGGCACAACGTACCTCCTTTGCTTTATGAATACTCACTCCTTTCGAGTGTCTTGGGGTATTGCTAATGAGCTCCGCCAGAAGTCTGCACTCGTTAACATCTGATGCCGTTCAAAGGATTCGTCTCCATGAATGAGCACAGAGTTTTTTGAGGGCTCCGTCAGGAGTCATTCAGGAGAATATGCCTGATGGCTGTACTTATACCCTCCGTGCACACAGGAGAGCCCTCCTTCCCGTCTCTCCGTACTTCCAATCCTACCATTAGGGTCGTTTGCGTGCCGAAATTCGGCAGGAGAAGCTGAACGAGTGCAGAATGTGGCGCCGGGTGGCCTCTCGTGATGCATTTCGGCAGCTGTTTGGTGGAAGCTTTGTTGCAGTTTGTGAGTCGATGGAGACCGGCTTGTTTTCTGTTTCAGTACTCGGGAGGGTGCTCGGTCCCAAATCAATCTGGACAAAAATATATATTTTGTTTCTCATTATGCGTTCTGCATTTTGTATCTCATCGTTTCCTCAGTTAATAAATTATTTTAGAAGCTTGGGCCCTTGAAGAACAGCAAGAGGGAGGAAGAAATTACAAATTCCTCTTGAAAGCTCCTCATCTCGGATTCTCTAGTAGCTCAAACTGGTTAAATTCCTCTCCCTCTTGGATTTCTTTTTAAGTGACACTCAACAGCCTCGAGATTCTGAGATCTGGCCCACTGGTG
>NW_015170385.1:126477-134826 GCF_001447785.1 Gekko japonicus | reverse complement strand
GCCTAAATTCACAGAATCAGCATTGCTGAAATGGTGTACTTGAGCTACATTTGACTTGTGTGCAACCACTTATTGTGTCTGAGAGAGAAGGGACATTGGCAAACAAGCATACCAATAAAGTTCAAGCCCAGTATTGAACTGTAAGGTGAAGGAGACAAAGCAAGTCTGATGTACATATCGCTTTCCTGGAAGAGTCTTAACATCAGACTCTGTCAATGGGGAAAGTTAGGTGAGAACATAGGTATTATGTGGATTGGATGCAGGTTTAGTCCTCCACTTCTTGTATCTTCTTGAGAACAGAGCTAAACCTGTATTCACCTTATATGGTTGTAGGGGATTATTTCTTCCTGATACACTTTAGCATTACTGGTTTACAGAAAACAGAACTGGAAAGAATGGAGTCAGATTTTTTTTAACCATCTATACACTACAAAGATAGAAAATGGAATAGGTTTTCAATTTTAGTATATATTTATATTTGATATGGATAACTATTTTTTCTGTGTGTTTTAGTCTAGGTTCTTTTCATACCACTTTGATTAACTGCAAATTCATGTGTAAACTTGTGTTGGAATCAGCAACATGGAAGTACAATAGGAGAGCTGTGATTAGTCCATTGAGACAAGAGTATACGAGAGTCTTGTGGTACCTTGATAGTATTTGCTTTATTTAAAAATACAGCGAGAGCACAGGTGGTGAGACAAAGGTACTTGTCCAGGGGAGCCACTATATCAGGATCACAGATAATTATTTATTGTTATTTAATTATTAGTCAGAAAGTCCTCCTGTGTATGATCTAGCCCCACATCTAACATTTTTTTAAAAATCGGTCATCTCATTTGTATCCCATTCTCTTATAATGAGCTCAGGGAGGAGTACAAGTAGATGGCCTAATTTTTATCCTCACAACAACCCTTGGAGGTAGAGCAAGCTGCAAGTGAGTGGCCCAAGGTCACCCAGCAAGCTTCTTAGTCTGAGCTGACATTTTAATATATGAAAAAGGCCGCAAATCCATTTACATCCAACCCGCTACATTATGCCAAGGAGCAATAATAGAAGAAAACATGTCAACTGCTCTTGACCTAATAGATCTTAAAGCTTGCTTGGATTGAAACACTATCTGTGCTGGCTGTAGAAATTCTGGAAGCAAAGTAGGGCTGTTGACATGCTGCTTTGCATTCTAATACACTCAGAAAGCCATTATTTTCTCTGGCTTCCACATCTGTGTTATGACTGTACTAGATCTGAATTCTAAGAACTAGCTAAAAGGATTGTTTGCATAGCCAGGCAACACAGAAGTGTTGCCAGCAAAGCTCAGGATCTTTCTAGTAGTCCCCAGATGTTGGGCTTTCCCCCCTTTTTTCAAACCCCCTCCCCTTTATGCTTACAATGATAAAAAATGACGGATCAGTTGTACTTTAGCAACTGTCTATTCCCTGAATTTAGGGAATTGCTGGGGTTTTAGACTGAGTTGGAAGGCTTCTCCCCCTGCCTAGCAATTTCCCATAGATGTCTTTTGAAAAAGAAAACCTGTTTCATCTTTCTACCTTTGCTATGTATAAAGGATAAAAATCTATCACCATTCTTTCTAGTGGAGCCTGCTCTATTTTCCGTAAAACACTCTTGCAAATAAGCCCGCAGATCTTTCGACACAATGCCCAGAGCCACGGCACATGATAAATCCTTTCCCAGCCTCAGCTTTCTGTAACCTTCCCCATTCCTCACAATGACACAGACTTTCTGTCATTCATCTTTTATTACAATTCAATATTGTGCGTGAATATAATTAGTTTGTATGCAATGGTCCCTTTGCCCCCACTCTGCCTCTCTCTCTCTATTTAAAGGACAAACTAGTGTTCCTGAAAAGATTTCATCTGGAAATTGACTTCACCATTGTAGCCTTATATATATTTACACAACAGGCACAGGAAGGTATTGGAAAGAGAAGAAACATTTCTAACATCATAAACCTCTGGCAAAAATATGTATGTAATAGAATCTGGTACTATGGTTCTACACACATTACAACTGTCACAGTGACTTACAGCCTTAGTTTAGCTGAAAGAAAATCCATAACCTTAGAAATGCAACAATGTCTGAGTCACAGTTCAGAGTAATAAATGTTTTTCACAGAATACTGTAATCCATATTTCCAATAGGATCCCAATACAACAAAGGCATTACTACGCGAAATCTTTCAATTTCATGGTGAGGAGGGCTCCAAAAGAAAATCATAGAGGAAAAAAAGGGGGGGGGGGAAGGGTCAGGAGGAATGATGAGTGATAAAATGTCTGTATGTTTAGATTCAGAAATATTAGCCAGGGAATGCCTCTGGCTATGATTCTTGCTTCTGACTTACATCTTAATCAAGGGGAATCATTTTGGATGGCGAGATATTTATTAAATTTACTTGCTAATAAGGCAGCTGCCACTCTCTAAAAAGGCTTTGTGAGTGGAAAGACAATCATTTGCATGTGTTTACTTATTTAAATGTAGGTTACTTTAAAATGGCAGGCTGCTGAGCACATAGACACACATTAAACTACCTTTGGGCAGGCCCAGTGGGAACTCTGCTTTTGGATATCATCAGTACAGCAGACTACCTTTTTGGCAGGGATGCTAGCTAAACAAAAAAAGCCTTATCTGGCAACCCATCTTCCTCTCCCACTGTAGGAATTTTCATTCTCCCCATCCCCTCCCCCACACCCTGGTCTCTCTGTAGATTATGATTAGTACTCAGATAGTGATATTTTAGGCTCACATGGAACCTCATGTTTTTAAGTATAACATCTAAGGACTCAGCCAAAAGTTACATGGCAAAACAGAAGGCTTAATTCTCCTCCAGCTGCCAAGTTTCTGTTGCGAATTGTCTCCTGGGCTATTTTTACCTCTCCTGTGTTGCCTGGCTATACAAACAATCCCTTTAGCTAGTTCTTAGAATTCAGTGGCCTTGCTGGGCTGAGAACATGTATTTGCCAAGATGAAACATAATTTTGCTTTAAGGCCTCAAATACATGTGATGACTACACCTAGGGTTATCAACTGAAGTCCTCCCAGATTGACAACTGATATCTAGATTGTGCAGTTCCCTAGAGAAAACGGCAGACTCTATGGTATATCATAAAGTCTAGGTGAAATTATTATTATTTTTATTATTTATTCCATTTATATCCTGCCCTCCCCACAAACAGGCTCAGGGTGGCTTACATTCATTGGTGCAGGTACCATAAATCCACATAAAAACATATAAAACATTTTAAAACAATCAAATAATGAAAGTGCTAACAGTAGTAATATTCTTCGTTGATAAGATGGCGTGCTATATGATGTAACAAACAAGATTTCCAACTCAATGATCTTCCGGCATCACACAATGGTATAACTCAGTCTCCAAACTGGGGCCAGTCCGCCACAACAGACGTTGGTGGTAGTGGTGAGGCAGCTCCTAGTTGAAAGCCTGGTGGAAGAGATTCGTCTTGCAGGCCCTGCGGAACTGTAAAAATCCTGCAGGACCCTGATCTCTTCTGGGAGCTCATTCCACCAGTATGGAGCTGCCACTGAAAAGGCCCTGGCCCTGGTAGCAGCGAGCCTGGCGTCCTTAGGGCCTGGGATTTGTGACAAGGGCAGCCCCATGTAGAGAGCATTACAGTAGTCTAATCTCGAGGTGACCATCACATGGATCACTGTAGCCATGTCATCGCAGTCGCAGTCGAAGAAGGGAACCAACTGCTGAATCAGCCAAAGATGGTAAAAGGCCAACTTAGCAGTGGCTGCTACCTGGGCCTTCATTGTTAAGGAGGCATCCAGGAGCACTCCCAAACTCCTAATCATCAGCGCTGGCACTAATGGTGCCCCACCGAAGGTCGGGAGTGGGATCTCCAACCCCGAACTGCCCGGACTCAGGCACAGGACCTCCGTCTTCGCTGGATTTAGCTTCAGCTGGCTCAGTCTAAGCCAACCAGCCATGGCTTGCAATGCCCAGTCCAGATCTTCCAGTCTGGAGTCCAACTAGCCGCCGAACATCAGATAGAGCTGGGTTTCATCAGCATACTGGTGACATCCCAGCCCATACCTCCAGGCAATCTAGGCAAGGGGACGCATGTAGATGTTAAATAACATTAGGGAAAGCATTGCCCCTTGAGGCACTCCGCAGTCAAGCACGTGTCTCCTGGACTGCTGTTCTCCTAGTGCCATCCTTTGTCCCCGACCCTGGAGAAAGGAAGCAAGCCATTGCAAGGCAAGCCCCTGGATCCCCATGTTGGCAAGGTGGTGGGTCAGCAACTGATGGTTGACCATGTCGAATGCAGCCAACAGGTCCAACAACAACAGTGCCACCAAACCGCCCCGATCCAGATGCCTCTGGAGGTCGTCAGTAAGAGTGACCAATGCCGTCACCGTCCTGTGTCCCAGGAGAAAGCAGGACTGGAAGGGATCTAATACGGAAGAGTCATCCATAAAGCCCTGCAACTGTATTGTCACCGCCCTCTCAATTAATTTGCCCAAATCCCTCCCCAAACCACCCCCCTTCACAGGCACAACCCCCAAATTTCCAGGGATTTTCCAATGAAGTGGCAACCTTATTGGTGGGGCAGATCCAGACTCCCCTTTCCATGTTTTTCTTTGGCCCTGCCAAAGGCCAGCACCAGCTGTCCCCAGAAGCAATGCGTGTAGCATGAAAAACTTACACATGATTTGGAGATTCCTTATGGCAAACTGCTTTAAACATTTCATCTGGGCTGACGGCCAGTTACCATGTGGAAGCAACCTGTTTGTGGGCCAGGTATTCCTTTGAGCCAGGCTTTACTTGCCTTGTATGGCATAATGCTAAATTTGCTTTACTGCTGTGATAGGGTGGAACAGGACTGTGCGCCTCTGCCTGGCAATCCTAGCTGTGTATGTTTCTCTCTAATTGATATTTATGATTTGTCAAAACAGTGTCCTTGTCCATAACAGTGGTCAAGCCAATGACACCATGAAGCTGGCTTGAGCTGTGCGCCTGGCTTGGTTTGACTTTGCGTATGATGACATACTTGAGCGGAAGCCAGACTCCCAAGACTGTTCTGGCAGAGCTTCCTGCTGGTCACAGTGAACAAATCTATCACACTCTATATTTCCTTTCTCAGAAGCACATAATCAGCTTGCTAGCTTGGTAGCATGTGTTCTGGCTCCAAGGCCCTTAATTTGTCTTTCCTTTCAAACTTTCTGGCAAGCCTGTTTGTGTCTATTAATTTTCTGAATCCCTGAAAGAAAAAGAGAGAGAGAGAGAGCAAATTGCATTAGAGTGATTTGTAATCATTTCGGTAACAGTTTGAGTGATATGATATTGCAGCTGAGCTACTAAAATGGGAAACAAGTCGGTGAGAAACAGAATGGGCTACCAATTATTGCTCACTATCCATATTCCAAGCAGCCAAATAACATGCATCTTTACTTGGAAGTAACTTCCACTGAGTTCAGTGGGGCTTATGTTCTTACTAAAAGGGGGTTAGAGAGATTTGTGTGGAGGATAGATTTGTCAGTGGCTACTAGTCATAGTAACTAAAGGGAACCTCCATGTTCAGAGGGAGTAAATGTCTGAATACTAGTGCTACAAGGCAACATCTGAGGGACACCTTGGTTCTCTGTGCTCCATGTTATCTGTCCAGGGCAGCTGATTGGCGTGTGAAATAGGATGCTTGACTAAGTAGACCCCAGCAAGTTTCTTCATACGTTCTTACAATGATCAGTGCCATTCTGAGCAGAGTTCCACCTAAATCCATTGAAGTCAATGGGTTTAGAAGGGTATAACTCCGTTTAGGATTGCACTTTAGTCATCTTTGCAGTGTGCATTGCACAGCAACACCCCTCATTCTGGAAAAGGATAAAAACCATTTTAAAAATCCATACACATTTTCTGGATCCGGTCTCAACGAGGGAGGTTGGACGCACACCACTCTCCCAGGACTATTAACTTCTTTAAACAATTACACCGTTTCAAACTCTTCAAGAGACGAAGAGCGAGGCAAGGGAAGCTTCTGGGGGGAGACCAGTGGGGTGGCGACCCCAGGCAAAACCCCAGCTGTCCTATAGCAAAGGAGTTATTTACCGAGAAGGAGCGACGGCGGAGACGCCGAGGGCAACTGAGCCGAGGAGGAGGCAACAGAGTCATCAGGAGGATGCAAGCGTACAACCGAAGCTAAGTACCTTACAAAAATAGTCAATAGCTATTGTGGGGAAATACTGGGCTAGCAAAGACTTGCCACAAAGAACAGAAGGAAGCTAAAAACTTTCAGCCAAAATAGAAGCAAGCACAACAGACCCAGAAAAGCGGCTACTAAAATAATATGCAGAGAGGGAGTAACGGAGAGAAGAGGCTTAAAATCAGGGCTGTGTAAGTGAAAGACGGTAATTACAACTTTCTTTTCGCTCTGTTACCGTTTTGTTGCAGGTACTTCTGACTTTAAGAGGAGCTGCAAGGAGCGTGGTATCGGATGCAGCAGGCAGCGACGGGGAGGCGGAGCAGAGCGAACATCTAAGCCGCTGTGAGGAGCCGGAGGAGTTTGGTGCCGGGCGCAGACGGATGCAGTTGGGAGCGGCAGGGAGGCGGAGCGAAGCGGAGCGGAGCTGATTACCTAAGGATCGGACAGACGCACGACGGACGACGGAGTGACCGGAGCGACTGGAGGCTCGCAGTGAAGGGCGGGGCGCAGAGTAGAGGAGTGACGCAAGGGATGAGCGACGGAGGGAGAAGGGAGGGGCGAGGAGCATTAAAAGAACTGAATGAAATAAGAGCTGATTGATTGACGGAAGTAGTTAAAGTGACGGTAAAAGGATTGCATAAGGTCATTTAAAGACACGGGAAGAGACTGTGAAAAGACAGTTAAAGAGACAGAAGACTATTTAAAGGGGAAAAGGGGAAAATACATTTAAAGAGATAGACTATTATTTAAAGAGCCAGAAATAGTGAGGGAAGTGTAAAGAAAGAGACTTACAGGACTTATAGGAAAATAAAAGATAGTAAAAAAACCAGATAAAAAGAGGTAACTAGAAATAAAATCAAGAGGTAACTAGAAATAAAACCAAAGAGAAAACTTCAACAAACAATATAGAAAACTTAAACGTGCACGCATTTTATGGCTTCAGGAGGAAGTGCAAACAGGAAGCCATCAATCCCCTCACCAGGGCTAGGGGGGGGAAGTACCCAATTAAAATTAACTAATATGGCACTACCACAAGCGACGATGAAGGAAATTAACAAAACCATAGAGGAAAGTGTAAATAGAGCTGTGGCCCAGGCAGTGGCGCACGCTATGAAAAGCGCTTTTGAAGATAATCTACCTACTCTAATAAAAAGAGAAATGGAACCGGTTAGCTCCAAAATAGACAACTTAGCTATGCAAATAAAGAATGAAACAGACGAATTGAAATAGCAAATACAAAATAATAGACAAGAGATACACGCAAATAGGAAAGAAATCATAAACCTCGCCACCAGACAAGGGAAAATAAGAGAAAAAGTAAGAGATATAGATCTTGATGCTCAGGACATTAAAAGTAAATGTGAAAGACTAGAAGATACAGTAATAAACCTAGAAATGGAGAAAGCATCCCTTATCATAAGATGCCAGAACATAGCTGAAACAATAGACAAGGACTTAAAAGAAGTCCTAGCCACCAGTATCGCGGAACAGCTTAAAGTAGCAACCAAAGAAGAAATAGAAGAAGGAATAGAAGCGATATTTAGGAGGAATTCAGCATACGCAAAAAAAACAAAGAAACCAAGAGAGGTACATATAAAATTCTATAGGAAAGACCTTAAAGAAAAAATAATGAAAGCCGCCAATGAGACCCGTGTGACAATACAAGGAGAAGAATTAACCTTTTTAAAGGACATCCCATGGCGAGTGAGAGAGAGAAGGGTACCTTATAATACCTTGACTACTTTACTGAAAGAAAATAGAATCGTCTTTAGATGGTTAATACCTGAGGGGGTGCTCTTTACCCATAGGGGGCAAAGGCACAGAATAGACTCAACATTCAAAGCAGAATACTTCCTGGAAAATTTTGGCGAAGACTTAGGTTTACAAAGGGAAGACTCACAGGAGGAAGAAGAAGATTTACAAAGGGACGCATCACAGGAGGAAGAAGACAAGGTAGAGAAAGACGTAGAAACAGAAAGAGAAGATGAAGAAGATGAGGAAGAGGAAGAAGAAGAGGAACAAAAAATTACACAAGAAAAAGACAAAGAGAAAGAGAAGGGAAAAAGAGCACCAACAAAAGGTAAATACAAACCCAATAAACCTACATACCACGTACAAACCAGGTTCAAATACAGAGCAAAAGGAAAGAAATACTAACCGGAAACATGAC